>NW_027648518.1:5000-7500 GCF_949987685.1 Ammodytes marinus
TCATACATCAAATGAACTGAGCTTTCTTCAAACAACAAACATTCTTCAAATATGTTCCATCCTTCTCACTTTCTCCCTTCTTTTCCCTCTTTCTTTGGTTGCGTTCAGAATCGCATACTTTCTACTATATAGTTTGGTAGAAAAAATATTTAGGATGTCCCGATTCTTATGGCCAGATTTAGGATGGTTAGAAGTACCCGGATGTCCTACTTCATGCGGCCAAGATTGTTAGTGTTGAAAACTGCATCCTATTTGGGGCGATTCTGACCCACAATCCAGTGTGCACGTGAAGTGACGTCACATCGACGAAGCCTCCATATGAAAACAAACGGGGATGAGACGGATATAAAAGCAAGAGGCAAGATCAAGGCGCCATGTTATGATGAAATAAGAGAGTAAAAGTATGTCCCAATAGTATGCCTACTGCATCCTAACTAGATTATTTTTATCGTCAGATGTAGTATGTAGAATAGAAAAAAGAAAGAGTATGAGATTCGGAATGCAACCTATCTCTCCATCCAACCTGTGAGTTGATGAACAAGGGCATTCTAGCGTTGGTCACTTCATTCAATAAAACTGGCAAATTCTACAACTAGGATAAGTTTTCAAACTAAACAATGTTTCTTCAATCATTAGCCTTAACTCTCACCCTCTCATTAAAGTGACATGTCTTCAAAAAATATCCCTTTTACCTTCTCTCTCCCTCTATATATCTCTCTCTCTCTCTCTCTCCATCCATCCATCCATCCATCCTATTTTAGGATTTTCAGAATAGTGCTTGAAGTTGAGATTTTTGGTCTGGACTCTTCGAAAAAAAAAAGAACTTTACACAAACATTGTCCTTTAATAATATAATAATCTAACCCTTTCTCCCTTCTTCTCCCACTCTCTCTCTCTCTCTCTCCCTCCCTCTCTCTCTCTCCCTCTCCCTCTCTCCCTCCCCCCTCTCCCTCTCTCTCTCTCTCTCTCTCTCTCTCTCTCTCCCTCCCTCTCTCTCTCTCCCTCTCTATCTCCCTCTCTCTCTCTCTCTCCCTCCCTCTCCCCCCCTCTCTCTCTCCCTCTCTCTCTATCTCTCTCCCTCTCTCTCTCCCTCCCCCCTCTCCCTCTCTCTCTCTCCCCCCTCTCCCCCCTCTCTATCTCTCCATCCAGCCTGTGAGCTCATGAACCAGGGCATCTTAGCATTAGTGACGTCCACTGGCTGTGCGTCGGCTAGTGCCCTTCAGTCGCTAACCGATGCCATGCACATCCCTCACCTGTTCATCCAGAGGGACAGCGAAGGGTCTCCGCGCACATCCTGCCAGTTCAACCCGAGCCCCGGGGGACAGCGCTACACGTTAGCCGCCAGGCCGCCTGTACGACTCAATGACGTCATGCTAACGCTAGTGGAAGAGCTACGCTGGCAGAAATTCATCATCTTCTACGATATTGAATATGGTAAGTTCATTATTATTATTATTTTTATTTTTTGCAGTGTTGGGTTATTTGTTATTCTTATATATATATATATATATGTATTTTAATTGCAGTGTTGGGTTGAGTATGGTTATTTATTTATTTCATTTTTTATTTATTTTATTAAAATTAGTTTTATTTATTTATTTTTGAAAACATTGCAGTGTTGGTATAATATAAGTGATTTTTTTTTTTTGTGGCGTATTTGGATTTAAAGGTATAGTGCGTAAGTGACTTTGCCCCCATGAGGAACTCTGAGGAATTACAACAACAATATTGGACTATAGACTTATGTGATTTGTTGGTCCTTAAGCGGAATATTTCTTATGGTGGAAAATGGCTACTGAAAAGTTGGTATTTTTTGGTAGCAGGTGTAACACACCACCATTTTAAAATTGTGACACCATTTTGTAAACGCTGCCATACTGAGAAATACAGGGAGAGTTTTGTGGAGCTGATTCTGAGCTTTATCTACTTTGTGCTCAACTCGTTTTGGCGATGGCTTGAACGTAATCGACATTTATTCATATCTAAAAAAGTTACGCATTGTAGCTTTTAAATTCAGACTTATATGATGTGTTGGTCCAATGGAGGAATGTTTCTGATGGAAAGATAGTTACTTGATATTGAGAGTTGGTATTTTTTGTAGCGGGCAAAACACACCACTGAAATTGTGTCTTTGTCAACATACAGTAGATTCAACCATTTTAAAATGTAATGGGGTTCATGAGAGTAAATAGATATTTCTCAAGGGTTTGTTTGTGGTTGCCTGTTGAGAGCAGCCTGCACATTGTTGGTTGATTAAAAATGGCAGTGTTGGGTTAATAGAAGAGATTATTTTATGGCGTATTTGGATTTAAATCTATAGTGCGTAGCTTCTGTCGCCCCCCATGAGGAATTTTTAATGAATACAACGCTGTCGGTGCATCGCCATCTACATGAGGTAAAGCCTTCAGTGATGGCACACACACACACACACACACACACACACACACACACACACACACACACACACACACACACACACACACACACACACACACACACA
>NW_027648517.1:0-21720 GCF_949987685.1 Ammodytes marinus
TCATATTCTATTGTTTGGGGTTCAAATGTGAATTTTTGGTGTCCACTAGAAGTGGTTTTATGGAGTATTGTTTAAAAAAAAGAATTTTACTCTTGTGTACTGTACAATAAGATGTAAAGTGATTATGTGGTGTAGTCTCTCTCTCTCTCTCTCTCTCTCTCTCTCTCTCTCTCTCAAACATGTAGAGCAGACAAAATGAAAAGTTCATGTTTTTATATCTACAAGCCATATCATATAAATATTCGACAGATTCTATTCCCACAGATTATCTACCCAGCAGTTAGAGCAGACTGACTGACTGTGTGTGTGGAGAGAGTTAAAGTCAGCCCGTCATAGGACAAACAGCAGGACCTGTTTAAAGGTTTCTCTGTCATGTGGAGGAGATCCCGATCTCCCCAGAGAGATGAGATAACGCATTCCTCCTTAACTACATCCATACTATGTCCAGGACCAACTACGTCACTGAATATGGGATCATCAGGGCTGGTTCCAGTTTCCACAATATTCACAACTTGGCTCTGGAGTTCACTTGGTCAGTTTGATGGTGAGTGAGAAAGAATGATGATCATTTAGGACCCTATAACTGGTTACTCCTACTGTCAAAATTAAATTAAGAATGCTTGTTGTCAAAATCACTTTTTGCCCTCGCAATCCGCTACCAGTACCTACTGTGTGTGTGTGTGTGTGCACTGAAAATAAATAATCCAGTGTTAATCCACTCTGTAACGGCCTCCACACACATCCTACCTCTACTGCGCGTCTACCTCGCGTCTGCGTCTGACTTTTTGTCACTGACCGTGTAATCAACCTAGAGCGGGCGGGCACACATCCAACCTCAGACGCACTGCTGATGCACGTCGGAGGCACGTCTGCAGCGACGCTCCCCTTTACCTCAGGAGGCTCGCCTATTTCTTTCAGAGAGCCGCGTGTCTCTCTCGGGTCTCTCTGCTTTAACTGATAGAGAAATACTCTGCTGAGAGTCATATTGACTTCATACCCGCAGCTTTCGCTGTAGTTTCACCATTTCCTGGTGTTTCCCTTTCAAAATAAAACTTCAAACAAGCGAAAATGTGACAAAAAAAAAAGGCAATGGGGCGCACGGATTACTGTCCAGACTCAATATTAGACTCAATATAAATCATATGCATCATAAATGACACGAAAGAACTTCATTTTTAATGGGAATTATCTATGAAAACTCTATGTAGAAAGATAGGGCTTTTAGAAGCAGCGCTGCAGCAGCAGCTGCTGAGACGTTCCATGTGTGTCCGAGAAAAGTGCGAGAGACGCAGCAGTAAGGTAAGGCGACGCGCTCCAGAGGTAGACGCAGGATGTGTGCAGAGGCCGTTAGGCCCTGCAAGCTGAGATATTCACTGATTTTGACAAAATATTTTGACAACACGCTTTCTCCAGAATCACTGACTCCCAATCATGACTGTGTTTCTTTCAAAATCTCAAAACAGTTTGACATTTCCCATGTCTCCGCTGTGGGACTTCTAGGGGAAGTAGCCATAAACGGATAAAGTTTGAATCATCATTATCTTATATAGATCCTCAAACGCTCCCAAACGTCCGTCTGGCCATCACTGGAAAAGCCCGTCACCATTGACTCATGTTTGACAGTCAGAGTTGAGTAACACCGAGTGACCCTTCACTCTGGCCCGGGACACTCCCAGATCCTAGCAGCTCCTAGCACAGCACCGCTCACATACTGTGTAAACATCACAACAGTGTAACCACGGGAAGTGACTCACTGATCTACAGGGAGTCACACACACACACACACACACACACACACACACACACACACACACACACACACACACACACACACACACACACACACACACACACACACACACACACACACACACACACACACACACACACACACACACACACACACACACACACACACACACACACACACACACACACACACACACACACACACACACACACACACACACACACACACACACACACACACACACACACACACACACACACACACACACACACACACACACACACACACACACACACACACACACGTATGGCCTCATGTCTACAATTAACCCGGGCTGGTTGATTATTATCTGCATTCTGTCTACATGTGCAGGCTGCATTAGATCAAAGTCGTACATGTCTCTGCATTTTGATACGGCGCTGTTGCTAATACTATGTCATTAGATGATGTAATATAAAGCCAAGACATGAGGCTAGTAATTAAAACGGTGAAGTCAGGGATTCTGGAGAATGCTTGTTGTCTAAAATCAGCCTAGGCTCTGTAAACAAAGGCCAGGGGCTCAAACCAACCCACAGTAGCGAGCAACAATGATCGATATTATAGGCTAAGACTCATCACTACAAAAAAACATGTAGCATGGGGTTTTCAGTAGCTACTGTAGCAAGTGTGACAATAAGGCTGTCAATATTTAAAGCTGCAGTGTGTAGAATTGTGGGTTTTATTTCCTAGCAGATTTTGTAGAAAGTAATTATAATATCCATAAGTACGTTTAATTTAGTGCATAATAGCTGAATTTTTTTTTATTTATTTTTTTCCCTTAGAAAGGGTCTCATATATCTCCATATTATTGCATATCTTGGACCAAGGCCTAGTGACGCCATCTTGAAAGTGTCATAGTTGGAATGTCATCAGGTGCATTGTTTAAAATTTAGAATTGTTCTTGTCCTTGAAGGCCACTGTAGCTTCTGTTATTATTCTAAAGGGTTGGGGTTACCCAGGGAGTGTTGCATTCTAGAACTTTGTAGAACTTTCTTGATAATGTCATATTACACACTGCACCTTTAAACATATGTTGAAGCAAAATAGCTAATCGGTAGCTAGCCTATTGATAGCTTAGTTGCTAGCTTTGTTTACATGCCTTTTCACAGAGCCTAGGCTGTGTATTAACATGTACATATTTGCTGTTCAGTGCCAGTATGGACAGGTAGCAGATCGTGAGTAGTACAGGGGGTTAGGGCTATTCACTGATGATTTTGACAACAAGCGTTCTCCAGAACCACTGACTCCACCTTTTAAACCCAAGGCATTTTGAATAGCCCCATCTCACTAATTAAAGCCTTGCAGCAAGAACTTGGTACGCGAACAATAGATTACCTGTTAAACAAATCAAGCGTCTCCCAGTGAGATTTACAAGGGGGAGAGAGAAGTGAGTCAGTAAACTTAACGGCCCCCGAGGCTACAGTTCCTTTACAGGAAGCAGACGAGCGAAGCAAGACCGATCTTGTCCCACTGGCATTCTGCACAGTCAAAAGTCCTGAATCAGAGCTGAGGCCAGAGACAAGGCTAGACAAGACTCTGGTTAACCAATATGGCTCTCTATGGAGATATCTTCCTCTATCCTCTAACCACAGCTTAAACACTCGGTCATTCACTTTGACCAGATTGGGGTCCAGCTGTGGTTTGTGTCAGGATATTATTCAAAGATAGTCCTTCGAAGTTTGCGACATTGGCTTTCAAAAAAGAGGATATTGTTTTGTTTTTCTTATTTTCTTCCAAATAAAATGTATTAGTGAATACTGAATATCTCCTCACAATTCGCTACCTGTCCGTTAAAAGATGTGGTGTTACACAGCCTAGTTTCTGTAAATTGGCATGCCGCTAGCTACGGTGTGTCACCTTTGTTTACATACCAGTTTACAGAGCCTGTGGATTAAAACCAGATGTATTGTCAGCGCACATACACAGTAGAGACAGGTAGCAAATCATAAGGAGATATTCACAGATTTGGACAAAAAGTGATTTTGACAACAAGCGTTCTCCAGAATCACTCACTCCTCCTTTAAACAAATCTGTGAAAAAAACTAATAATCTGAAAAAATATGAACCACCAAACTGCATCAAACAGTCCACAAGAACAAGACATAACCAAACACAAAATCATATGTTGTTTCTAAAGAGTTCTATCTTCTTTGTGTATTTCTCGTCCCAATGGTAGAACAACTTCTGAGCCCTAAATTAAGCGCTCCCTTCATACAAAACACTAATGTGAAGGACATCTGTGAAAGCTTTAGGAGTGACATATGGACCCAGAGAGTCTTTAACAGCATTCCAACAGGAGGCAGCTACACCAGGTGCCTTTGAAATACTATCGTCCCTTAAACTTAAGGCTAAAATATCCTGATGGATGATTGAAGGCATTAATAGACACTGGTACAGAAAACCAGACTTCACAAGAACAAAGACATGGCTCAATGACTCATAAACAATGCAACTCTACACCGCTGTCTAGAATGTTTCTCTTCACCAGTCTGTTGTGTAGTTGATGTATTTTGTGTATGTATTGTTGTTTTTGTTTCTGGACATCATTGCAAATGAGGGTCACCCCCTCAAGGATATCTCAAGTATAAATAAAAGGTTAAATAAATAAATAAAATAAATAACTTGTCTCACTGTTGTCAATCAAAAGGCTATTTCTTTGAGGCTAATCCTTTTACAAAACTATACAAACGTACCAAGAAAACGTTTTAACAAACAAAGGCGTTAGATAGGCCTACAGTAGCTATAAGTAATTGGATGCTAAAGATACACTACAAAACAAAACCACTGTACATTTAATAACTGCCTTCAGTGTCTATAAATGTGAGAATCTGAATTGGTTTTATTGTCAACTAGTAGGTTCACACACACATAGGCTACAAAGGGCTGTGGTCAGACAGGGCACAGTAAACTATAGGCTAAAATTAACCTAAACATAGACATTAAATTAATTAAAAAGGGACATTTAACAATACATTATTATGTGAGAGAAATGTGTGCACTGCAGTTGTGTAATTAAAAAAAGGAATAGCTGTACTAGTGTGTGGAGTGGCTAAGATAAAACAATGTGAAGCACAAATCGAGACGTGAATGTATGTTAATGTAGCCTACCTAATGTAACATTGAGAGCGACAGAACTTTTTAACATGGGTCTATATATTAGCCTGACATACAGATACAGTATTCCTGCGAGTTGTAAACAGCTATTCGGATCGTTGAAAGCCTTTGAAAGCATATGTGGTAGATTTTACTTTTGAATTATTCTTGAAAAGAAGTTGTTACAATAGTTATCCAGCACTAGGCTACTGAAAGCAACTCAATGGCCTTCTTTCTCTCGCCTGTACAGCTACATTCATTGATTTAAGATGTATTTTGTCACTAGCTTGAGATGTAGGACGAAATATGCCAACATTTCACGTGTAATGCTAGTGAAAAATCCTACTGTATCTGGAAATTATTAACGCTAAAACTCGAAAAATGGAGTTAACCCACACCCAAAGTTTGCCCCTATAGACCAAGCACACTCCTCGCTCGCTACTTCTCTCCCCCCTTGATTTTTTTCCTTCGTTTTCTGTGTTTTCAGTCGCCCTAAAACATGGCAGAATGGTTCAATTCACAACATGTAGGGTTAAAATAACAACACTTACCGTTTTAAGACGTTGTATTGTGCCTTTACAGTTGATTTAAAGTAACATTTCCTTCCTCAAAAAACGTCTTCTTTAACCGAAATAAAAAACGGTTACTGAGGCGACGAACGAAGGGCTAGATAACAGTTATGATGAGGGTACGCTTTGTTTCAGCTCGCGACGTGCCTTGTTGCCTACGTAACGTAACGTGTCCAATCCCAACCAGGTTAACGTCTGACTATTTCACCCAAAACTAACATTTAATCATATACTGGATCTGAGATAAGAGCTAAGGAGTGTCCGGCTCGCCCGAACACGTTACTAGTGGTGATGTGAAGTAGTTTTTTTTTAATGCCACGGTCCAAGAGAGCTGTTTTTTTCTTCTCCTTATTTAGACACCGCCCACACCGGAAGCGCCGCGGCACCTAGAGGGCAAAGGAACAAACACACCGAAGTGAACCGAGCTCACCTCAGAAAGGATGCGGTGGACAAAAGACCACTCCAAAAGTTCAGTGTCTCTTGTTTTACTCTTTAGAGCAGGGGTGTCAAACATACGGCCCGCGGGCCGGATCCGGCCCGCGAGATGATTTGATCAGGCCCGCGACCTGTAGAGCATAAATTTCTGAGTATGTCAAAAAAAAAAGTAAGTCTCTAGCCCATTCCTGTGAGGAGTTATGAATTTTTAAAGAAATAACCAAAATGCTCACTCCTGCCGCTAGGGGGCAGCCTAAATAAAAAAAGCACATTTTAGCAACGTGGGAAATGGTAAATGGCAATCCTGCTTCACCGCTATTAATGTTTCCTACAGTGCCTTATGGCAAAGTAAAAACCAAAAAAAAAAAAACATTTTTATTTTTAGTACATTTATTTTATTACTTTTTAATAAAAATAAAACTATTTTTATTTTTAGTGCTGAACAATTAATGTACTAGCAAGCGCGGTGTGTCTGCGGCTCTGTGTGCGCAAAAAGAGCAGGAGCATGCTAGTGTAGGCCTACAAGATTTATTTCCTAATTTTCAATGCTGCTTTATTTTTATGTTTTAAATTGGGAAAAACGAATTCCAAAACAACCAATAACCTCTGTATTTAAAAATAAATCAAAACAGTAGAAGTTGCACTTTTATTTAATTGTATTTTGTCTGCATGTTTGCACAAAATGTGTCCCTGTACATATAGTAAACAAAATTGGACAACTGTAAGGTCAGTGCCTGTTGTATTTGTGTATTCAAATAAACAGTTGTTTATTTCATTAGTGCACATTGGCATCTTTGAGCAAAATACCCCCAAAATTTTTGCTGCGGCGCACAGCGCCGCACCTCCTATTCCCATGGCCGGCAGCAACCTTTACTAAGACATCTCCTGGGGGGTACAGAGATCCCTTGTGATCCGTGATAATGTAGGTTACAAATGTAGGCTGAGTGATAAAGCATATTACTGAAAAACAAAGTTAGGGATTTGGAGTTATTTTGCCATTATTTTACTAGTCCGGCCCACCTGAGATCAGAGAGGCTGTATGTGGCCCTCGAACCAAAATGAGTTTGACACCCCTGCTTTAGAGGCATATGTTTGAGTAGAATGAAACATTTGGTTTTATACAATAAACTACTGAGAACATTTCTACCAAATTCACAATAAAAATATTGTCATTTAGAGCATTTTCAATGTAATGAAAAAAGTAATGTAGAGATAAAGATTTAAGAAAAATCCAGCCTGGTCTCTTAGTTTTTTCCGCGGCTGTAGGTAATACATTTTTTTTCTTCAAACAACGACATAGTAACAATGACATATCAAAATAAGTATAGTAGGCTATGTAAACCTGCAGTGTGTAGAATTTTGGGTTTTATTTCCTAGCAGATTTTGTAGAAAATAATTATAATATCCATAACTACGTTTAATTTAGTGCATAATAGCTGACATTTTTTTTTTAGAATGATTATTTTTTCCATTAGAAAGGGTCTCATATATGTCCATATTTCTCCATACCTTGGACCAAGGCCTTGTCGCCACCATTTTGGAAGTGTCATAGTTGGAATGTCATCAGGTGCATTGTTTAAAATTTAGAATAGTTCTTGTCGTTGAAGGCCACTGTAGCTTCTGTTATTATTCTAAAGGGGTGGGGTTACCCAGGGAGCGTTGCATTCTAGAACTTTCTAGAACTTTCTAGAACTTACTTGATGATGTCATATTACACACTGCACCTTTAAGATGTAAATATAACATATAGGCTTTATAACTAAACATGGTGAGGCAGCATTGCTGTAGCCTAGGCAATGAAACTGAAATACACAACCACATGTGTACTTCCTGTGTTTTCGGCAGCGCTGGTGCAGATACCCATCGCCTACACACTTCCTTCGCAAACCGAGTGGGTCAAAAGTTCACTTTCAGTTGTTCGTGATCCTTCCTTGTTGACATTTTACAAAGTAAGCGATATCAGAAGAAAAAACATACATTTGCAAATGTAGGCCAACCAAATATATCTGGACACATTTTGGTAAAATAAATGTTAAATAAAATGATTTTAACAACCTGAACATAGTGGAATACACGAGGGACACTACATTTTAAAGCAGATGGATAAAGTTGTCTTAAACTTTAGATTAAAATGAGTAAATATGAAAATATCTCCTGTTATATTAAGTGAATGAAGAAAAGCATGCCTTGATCAAATATAACTTAGTTCAATTTAGTAGAAAATAAAAGATAAGACCTAATCAATAAGGAACATTTATACAGTAACCCTTGTGCTTTTTGATCGGCTCAGTTGCCCCAAACTTTACAACAATTTATTTTCAAACGACTACTTCCATCGTTCAGGCTATAATAAAGCATATCGTTGAGTAGTGTGAATGTATAATCACTGTAAAATCAAATGTATAGTATATGTATAAATGGGATAGTAGGAAACGTTTTCTCGACTCCCTTATATGTCTTGTACATGAAGTTATTGACAATGAAGCTGACTTGACTTGACTTGACTTGTATGATACATTTGCAGCAGCTGATGGTGCCAGCTGGTCCGATGACACATGAAATCACCAACACTTCTTTACATCACCACTGAAGCATCCCGCTGCATTCCTCTGGTAATCCGCTCAGGGGGAGTTCAACTGTGTATCACGTTCACACACATTCATACCTGGTTAATCCAAACACAACCACAAGCCTATGGTGACTTATGTATAGCTTATGGTAACATCAGCTATGGGATGGGATAGTTTATTTTACTATATAAACAATATTTTACTTACTTATCTACTTACTTACTTACTCACTCATTCACGCACGCACGCACGCACTCACTCACTCACTCACTCACTCACTCACTCACTCACTCACTCACTCACTCACTCACTCACTCACTCACTCACTCACTCACTCACTCACTCACTCACTCACTCACTCACTCACTCACACACACACACACACACACACCACACACACACACACACACACACACACACACACACACACACACACACACACACACACACACACACACACACACACACACACACACACAGTGTTATACAAGATCAATAGTGTGATCAATATTGCTTCAGAAACTAAAAAAGTTGGGCAACTTCTTGGAGTCAACTTGAGAAACATTGCCCTCTTCTTCTTCACATAAAAGACTGTAGCAGTAAAAACTCTTTGTAACTCTGAAATGAGGCAGAAAATAAGCGCAACAGCAAATATACGAAACCATCTGGGTAGCCACACACACACACACACACACACACACACACACACACACACACACACACACACACACACACACACTCACACACACACACAGCAAAACATGGCACCAATGTCAATGTGGCAGGAAACCTCACTGCAACCAAAAGCCGCAGCGCTGAAGTTCACATGAGATCAGACAGAGCCGAGAGGAGATAAAAGTTGCCGTTTAAGGGTGTTTCTGCAACTAAGGACATTTTTAAAGGCCCTGCAGCAGACCCGGGTTCGAATCCCGCCCGGGTCAGTTCTCTGCATGTCTTCCCCTCTTTGCCCCATTTCACCTCTGTCTCCACAAGTCTGTCTAATAAAGCAAAAATACCAAGGAAATATCTTAAAAAAAAATGTCTCATATGATGCTTGAGAAATATCAACACAATGTTATTACACATCTTGACATACAGAAAATAATAACAGATTCTATATGTCTAAAATTCTAATTCATAGAGGTTGTTTTTTTTTCAATTTAGGAGAGTCGAAAGTGACCATAGTTGCAAAAAATCCATTTGAAAAGCAGCAAATAAGATACATTCGCTGGGTTTAAGTGGATAGTTTTTCGTGATATGTAAAATGTAATGCTTTTAGTGTGTGTCTGGCACAAGCTGCTGGTTTACAGAAATGTTTTTCAAGAGGCAACACTGCCTCTCTGTGGTCAAAACAGGTTATAACATGCAGACAAGTGACAACAGCAGGAAAAGCTCATGGCTGTGTTCGAAAAGCCCTACTAACGTCCTACTCATACTAAAAGCCCTACTAACGTCCTACTCATACTAAAAGTCCAACTAACGTCCTACTCATACTAAAAGCCCTACTAACGTCCTACTCATACTAAAAGCCCTACTAACGTCCTACTAATACATACTAAAAGCCCTACTAACGTCCTACTCATACTAAAAGTCCAACTAACGTCCTACTCATACTAAAAGCCCTACTAACGTCCTACTCATACTAAAAGTCCAACTAACGTCCTACTCATACTAAAAGCCGTACTAACGTCCTACTCATAGGACTACTAAAAGTCCTACTAACGTCCTGCTCATACTAAAAGCCCTACTAACGTCCTACTCATACTAAAAGTCCTACTAACGTCCTGCTCATACTAAAAGCCCTACTAACGTCCTGCTCATACTAAAAGCCCTACTAACGTCCTACTAATACTAAAAGTCCAACTAACGTCCTACTCATACTAAAAGTCCAACTAACGTCCTACTCATACTAAAAGCCGTACTAACGTCCTACTCATAGGA
Organism: Ammodytes marinus; assembly: GCF_949987685.1. Lineage (NCBI taxonomy): Eukaryota > Metazoa > Chordata > Actinopteri > Uranoscopiformes > Ammodytidae > Ammodytes > Ammodytes marinus. The sequence continues at coordinate 10,398 of NW_027648517.1, forward strand.
CTACTAAAAGTTCTACTAACGTCCTGCTCATACTAAAAGTCCTACTAACGTCCTGCTCATACTAAAAGCCCTACTAACGTCCTACTCATACATACTTAAAGCCATACTATCGTTCTACTCATACTGAAAGCCCTACTAACGTCCTGCTCATACTAAAAGCCCTACTAACGTCCTACTCATACTACTTTTGACGCCAATTTGAGTATGTTGTGCTTGTGTATGCGAGTTTGTGTAGGCGAGAAATACCCGGATGAGTACTAACTTCCGAGAAGATTTTCTGTATGGATCGATAGGATACTTTTCCTACTCAACCGCCCCACAATGCATTGCGTCTTTTCAAACGACATGAAAGTTTATTTTTTTTAATTCTTCATTGCTTCTGTATACTTCAGTGTAAACGGTCCAACCAACTTTGCATACACAATCGATGGTTAAGTAGACAGTATGGAGTATATACTTTACATGTATGTAGGAGGGAGGACGTTAGTACGGCTGCTCTCATCTGTCTGCTACAATACATGATTGAAAACTTGACTTTTTTCTTGAAATATAATGACTTCTCTCTCTATATATGTATATTTCTCTATAGGTATTAAAGAAACAGTCGATGAGCGTTTAATTAAAACATTTATTTGATCCAATTCTTTGGAATGTAATAGATCTGAGACAACAGAGACGGATGAGTCTGGGTGCTGCTGACCAAAATAGTCAAAGTACAAACAATACTTTTAGTCACGTAAGGCCTCACTGCTTTTTCCATTTGATTTTTTACTTCCTTAAAAAGGTGCTCCGAGGAACTTTTCCGTTTGTGTTCATTCTAGCACCCCCTTTGGACAAAAGCGGTAGTGTTCTTTTTACAACGCCAGCTGTAGTTCCTGGGTGAGCATATACCCATGACAAACGCATTAGGAAAAACTATGTAAAAATAGCATTCTTTGCATTCATGGTCTCGTTTGCTGTTACATGTCATTTATGATCATCACAGGAAAAATGAGACTGTTTCAGAAATATTTTAAAAGTTCTTCGTAGCACCTTTAATTCCTTTCTTGAATTTTTTCTGAGACAGCAAAAAATTACAGAAGCAGTATTGAAAATAAAACATATTTCATCTTATCATACAAAGAAAAAACAAACAAACAAACAAACAAACCGAAAAACAAAAAATTGGCACGTACGTACATCAGTGACGCAAAAAACACAAGGTGATATTATACCAAGTAAATCCAAACTGTTACGTTTCAATAGAAGAATTTTTTTTTTCAAGAATGAAAAACATCTCTGTAAATTTTAACTTTTTTTCAGAATCATAACATCGCCTTCTGAAACTGTGTTGAAAAGAGCTAACAATAACACTCTCCCTCTCTCTCCATCCCTCTCTCTCACTCACTCTCTCTCTCTCTGTGTCTCTCTATCTCTGTCTCTCTCTCTTTCTCTGTCTGTCTCTATCTCTCTCTGTCTCTCTCTCTCTCTTTTCATAAATCAACACCATAAACACAGATTTAATTTCTTTTAAATATATCAGTGCAACATTTTGTTTTTCACATGTTAGTGCTGCAGCATCCTTTCTCGTTCAAAAAAAGGGTGGAAAGGAGCTTTGAAACACTGGTAGAAAGAAACCCATTCTAACATTTCTATACCCATAATCCTGTCTGGTTATTTTCTGTGCGAGTTGATATTTTGGCTGAGAAAATAAAAGAAGATTGAAGCAATGTGATTTGTTGGAGCTAAAAATGAACATTTGAATGGTCGGAGCACCTTTTAATTTGATTAGAAATTTTCCCCTGACAAGAATTTGTTAGAAACTGAACGGATTCACTAAAGTGTCTCTTCTTAAGCCTCTTATTAAAGCTGTAGTGCGTAACTTTTGTATGAAGTATGAATGACAGGTACATTCAAGCAATCGCCAAACGAGTTGACACAAAATTTATTAAGCCCACATCAGCTCCACAAAAATTCTCTCTCTGTATTTCTCAGTATGGTAGCGTTTACAAACTGGTGCCACCCTTCAACACTGGTGCAGGAGCTCAGAAAAATCCCAAGAAGAGCCCAAGAAATGTTTCAGTTGTTAATTCTACTGCTAAGAAAAAACCTGGACGTACAGCAGAAGGTATAAAATCCATGCGCGATCAGAGAACGGGACACAGAAGTTACGCACTACAGCTTAAAGGAAATATTTGGAACTGATGCTATATTGACAACTTTCCAACAGCTTTTTGAGCTCATAAGATGCCAAATAATGCTACAATATAAATTGGACAGATTAAACTTCAACAGTGCAGTGCAACAGGGAACAGAAATTGGCTTAAATGCTTAAATTATCCGTAGGTTTTGCCCGTCAAAGAAGAACATTGAGTGAGATTTACCCTGTTTATTATCAATGAGGTGACATTCAAATGTATCCGTTGGAGATTGACAAAGATGTGTTGATTGATACCAATGAGTTAGTGACTCAAGTCTTTCGAACACATGTCTATGAACATGTGACCAGTATCACAAAACACAACAAAGCAGTATTATTAGTACAGTATTTATAAGGCTTGATGTTTAGCGTTTTTTTAACCAAATTTTTGTCTATTTTCGAAAAATAAGTGATTTTTTTATGTACTGAAAAATAATTGAAATCCCTTCTGTAAGAGGACAATGGTCACTGCAGATAACAGGAAAATAATAAAGCCCTTTGTGATGTTTACAGCAATGAAAATAGTCCTGCAAATGGAAAGTAATTGGGTGAAATGGGGATAAAATGATCATTTAGCAACAGCAGAATACCACAGAAAAAGAAATACAATTTTTCAATTTTCAGGTTTTTCCAAAAATAATTCAATGAAACTAACGAGCCGGTTGGTTATTACGAGGCATTTCTTTCTTGTGGGTCTCTTCTCTGATTAGCTACAATCATCTTTTTTGTGAAATGATGGGACTTTATTGTGTGTGTGTGTGTGTGTGTGTGTGTGTGTGTGTGTGTGTGTGTGTGTGCGCGTGCGTGTTGTAACCAGGCCACTTTAGCTCAAGGGGAAATGGTGGGACATGTACAGTATGATTGCTGTTGCTTCCTCTTCGGCCTGATTTTTTGCTCCATAAAAAAAATCCTTCAAATAGTTTTTTCTCCACTGATAGTAAACACAGGAAAAGCACTGACATATAGAATACAGCATTGTCATGGCAACAATAAGTCTTCAATCAATCAAGACGGTCCGCAGTTTGTCTTTGTGATTTGAATATCCACTTCAACGTCAGTTTTTTTTAAAGGCCGGACACACACTTGTGGTTAAAGTTCTCACAGTCATTGTGTGTGTGTGCCGATAATAAACGTTAGCTGTTAGCCATTAGCCGTTAGCAAAGGGTCGATATTTCACTATTTCAAACCCCGATGATCCATCCTTGACGTGTTGCTGAGGTTGTCCGTTTTACCCTGTACAGAAAAACTTCACTTCCCACGATGCATTTCACCATAATCACATAATCTCAAAAGCCTTTCACGTCGTTAAGAATTTTTTCTTCCCGTTCACACCCAGAGCACAAACAGAGAAAAAAACATAAACAAACGACGACAAGATTGGACAAAATGGAAAAACAAGTTCACGTTAGTAAAAGTGACTCAAACTCTTGTCTCTTTAAACGTATATTTTCTGTACATTTTTAAAGAACTTTTGGGGCATTTAGGGGCGAGTTTGATTCCAAGACAGAAAGGATACTGCGGCACTGGTGTCTTCTCCTATAGAAAAAAAGCGCTCAAATATATTAAAACTTATGTACAATATGTCGGATGTGAAATGTGCCATGAAAAGGAGGCATTCAGGGCCCCTACACATTTTTCCCCATTCTCAAATTCCTTCGTTTTAACGGCTTAACTTTTAATTATTTGTATCCGTGTCAGTAGGCCCTACAACTGTTATTAAGATCTTTAGATATGCACCAGAACATGTTATATTTGACCGTAGGCCTACACTGCAATGCTGAGATTTGTATTTTTTCGAAAAGTACAAAATTTGTTTGTTTTTTTAGATATTTTTGTATAGGAACCCTGGCCAGCCGATGAGAAAAACAACCAGCGAAAAAACAAGGCAACAGAAAAATTTGAGAAACAATAAAAGGCACTGTTGGAGCTATACACAGGTCACACTAAATGGTACCCGCCCTCACACACACACGCACGCATTTACGCCCACACACACACGCACACACACACACACACACACACACACACACACACACACACACACACACACACACGCACACACACACATCTCATGTATACAGATAAACACGAGTGTAATACTCACATAAAGGCCTACAGCTACACTCAATTACACATACACACCTAAATGCAAATGTATAGGCTATGAATGTGACACATGATTGCGCACACACACACACACACACACACACACACACACACAAACAAACAAAAAAACAAACAAACGATACTTTCATCTGAATTGGTCTCAACACCAGCATGTGATCAACATGAAATCAACAAAGCACGACCGGAAAAAAAAAAACTAAATATTTCTTAATCTTCTTTCTTCTCCTTATTTTTTTTCTATTTTTGTTGCTGTACAGACTCTTTTATACACAGTGCCCCCTTCAGGTCAGTCCCTTCCACTGCCGCTCCTGAGAAAAAGAAAAAAAATAATGACATAATTGTCTCACTTTAGGTCTATAGCCCACCCTGCCCTGCCGTTCCATTTCATTTCATTGGTGGCTTTCCTTGTGTTCCATTCCATTCCACACTATTCCATCCTCGCGATTTGATTGGCTGAAATCAACGTCACATGACTTGTCCTTGTCCAATGCGGAGCCATTGATCCAAAAAAATGGCCGCTCCGTCTTTTTTTTTTTTTTTTTTTTTTTAAACAATTTTTTTTCAACCCCTCACTCACGCCTCTGAATAGTTACTCTGTCCGTTCATTTTCTCCTTCTTTAGCTTGACGCCGTCCACCAGTTCAAAGTTATAGTTTTCCAGAGCGGATAAGTTCCTCTCGGTCATGCTGCCTTGAGAACAGGCGCAGTAGAGGACCACGCCGCAGATGGCGCCCAGGAAGACGCCCAGAGCCGACATGGCGATTATGGTGATGAGGATCGGATCGAGGGTCTTCAGCATGTTACCGGGACCGCCGAGCTCACTGGAGTCCTGGGAACGGTCCATCGCTGTTAAGGAGGGAGAGAGGGAAAGTTTGAGATGATTTAAAAAAAATGATTTAGTGATTTCTTTTAAAACACTTTTTGTAATCACTTGTGGTAAATATTAAAAAAAATGTAGTGAAAATATAAGTAAAACATTTTTATTATTTTTTTCATTGTCATATTGCACACTTGTTTTGTATTCACTTGTGGAAAACTAAACTTCTTCCAACTTCTTCTATAGTTTTTGTATACCGTTTTTTTCTTTTTCCTTTTTGGCAACAGAAACTTAAAGCAATATCAGAGTATTTAGCGGCATCTGGTGGTGAGATTCTAGATTGCAACACTGATATCCCTCCCATTCAGATAATTTACAGTTAGTTACTAGTGGGTTAATTTAGCTGAATTTACTATGTGGAGGCAAAGAAAAGTGTGTGGAGACTGGATAGGTATCCATAGAAACAAACCTGCCCCCCAAAAAATAAGAGTGTGCGACTAGAAATCAACATATAGACACCAAAATGCCCAAACCGGAGTCAACATTGTGCTTACGTAAGATGAAGATCTCAGTTGGTGGAGACGTCGGAGCATCTGGGTCTGGAGGGTGAAAAAAAAATACAGACAAATTAAAACACAGTCACTGAATTTATATACAACACAAAACTAAACGTAACACCATTGAATGGAGCATCTAAACAAAAAGGCAACAAAACTTAGATTAACTTAAGGACCTGTGAAACCAAAAACTCATTAGTGCATTATTATGTGTTGGCATGCACACGACTTGATAATATAACTATAGCTTTGGTTAGCCTGATGATCGTAATCATTTCTATATAGACACTCAAGTCCATAGCTATATCCTATGTGAGGCCTAACTTTAGAATACACACCTTTGCAGTCTTCAGCGTTGATTCCATCCATGATCTGAATGTTGTCCACGGCAATGTGACCCGCACTGCGTCTGTCTGCCACGCCCTCCACCACCACCTACACACAACACATTCAAATTCAAAGTGTTTATTATTTGTCATAATGCACAATGAGAAACGTGTTCTCAGCCTTACAATGAAATTCTTCCTTTGTTTTCCACTGACTGAATGCCAAGAAAGAAGCATGAAAATATGCAACACACGGTCAGTCATTTATACAGTCAAAAAGAGTTAGACTACTGGTCTAGCTAAGATGCTACATTGATATATATTTTTCCTTTTTGTTATGTGTGTGTCTTTAAATGTTATGTGGTATATGTTATTGTGTGTGTGAGAAAATGCGAACAATTACTGATTCGTCTCTGCTGACAAATACTGTTGTCTGTGGTTACTTGTTTGCTTTAAACCAAAAGAAAAAGAATTATACAAAAAAATATATATATATTTTTTTCATATTTAAATGCATGAGATACATAAAATAAGTTGTTGTTTATGTCTGTTTATGTTGGAGTATTTTGGCGTCATCTAGTGGTGAGATTCTAGATTGCATTGGTCCCTGACTAACACCGCACTGGATCTTTAAAACATCTCAATATTGTCTGAGACTTAAATTCCCTTTACAAACTGCACCTTTGACTTTAAACTCAAAAACACAACTACAAACTACTACTTTAGTAATAATTTAAAGTAATTCTTATTTTACAAAAGAACAATACTCTTAAATCACAAACATATAGTACACACACACACAGTCAAACATTTCAGTGTAATTTCTAACACACACCCACTCAACTGTATTATAGTAAGTAAGTAAGTAAGTAAGTAAGTAAGTGAGTGAGTGAGTGAGTGAGTGAGTGAGTGAGTGAGTGAGTGAGTGAGTGAGTGAGTGAGTGAGTGAGTAAGTAAGTAAGTAAGTAAGTCAAATGTATTCATAACAGTTTGCACTGACCTAAGTGCTGAACATAGTGCCTTCAGTAGGCTAAACCATGAAGGCAAAATGACAACAACATTAGAATAAAGTTAAAATAAAAAATGAAAGACATAACACCATACCTGATATGAGACGCTTGAATGCGGCAGTAGGACACGCCCCTCTCTCCATCGGTTTCCCTGGTGACCGCTGACCATCCACAGCATCTGCTCTCCCTCCGTTCCCTTCCGCTGTTTGACGTGAAGCGATCCCGCATGCTCGCCGAACATGTGGTACCAGAACGACATGCACAGGTCTGCGTCTGTGGCTGTGATGGGCAGACTCGCCAGAATCGCCATTTTCTCAGTCAATTCTTCATTGTCATCATCTTCATTGTCGTTTAAATCAATTTCGTGGTTTTGATTGTGATTTTCTTGGCCAGGTTTAATTGGAGGGTCGTCGTCTCTTAGTTGCATGTAGATGAAGTTCCCGAGTCCGCCTGGAGGGGGCAGCAAAAGACAAGGTTAAGAAATGGCTGTGTGTTGGATAATTTGACCTGGGACAATCAACAACACTACTACATTCCCATATACATTGGTTCTGAAGCTGAAAAAAAAGTGATTTTGGGGTTAAGTTAAACTTTAAGGTGAGAGACTGCAGGCTAAAGTAATGGTTGATGTAGAAATGTTTGTCTATTTTGCTTCCATAACATGTCTTCTTTCATATTCATACTAGTATAGATAAAAGGTATAACATGTACATTGAGGTGTTTATTTGACTAGACCTGGTCCGTTTGAGCCTTTATAATTGTCCTATACAACCACCTTTAATTGTCTCAACATTAGTTTTTTTTTCCATAATCAAAACATAAGATTTAAACTTCTAAAGCACTTTCATGATGCATGTAGATGAAGTTCCCAAGTCCGCCTGGAGGGGGCAGCAAAGGACAAGGTAAGAATTAGTTGTGTGATGATTTTTTTAAATGGGAGACACTGCAAGCAAAGGGAATGATCAGTTTTGAGATTTTTTTTGGCTATTTTGTTTCCATAATATGTCTTATTTCTAGTAACTACTAGACCCTGTAAAGCACTTTGAGTGGCCTTGTGTCTGAATTGTGCTATAGAAATAAACTTGCCTAGTATCAATAAAAGGTCAAAAAAGTACATTGAGGTGTTTATTTGACTAAACCTTGTCTGTTTGCGTCTGTATATTTTCTCCTATACAACCATCTTTAACGGGCATTATCTCAACAGTATTTTTTTTTCATAATCAAAACATACAATCTCAACTTATAAAGCACTTCTTACATCAACTAAACTTTTCCTCATGTATCCTATTCACATTAAGGGGCTAATAATGGCAGAATGTAAAAACACTTTATTACAGATATGTGAAACACCCAATTTGACATAATTTCAAAATAAGGCATTAAAGATTCTGCAATGTTGCTTTCTGTATATTTTTAATAAAAAAGTAAAACTAATTAAACTGATAAAGAAAGCTCTAGTGTGACAACATAATGTTCCTAAAACCCAAGGGTACATGAAGCATTCAAGTGTCTATTCATAAAGTTAGATAACATTTATGTAACTGTTCATAATAAAAAGCCTCACACATTCACACAGACTTCAAACTCAAGGTCTTTACAGATATTTTCTTATATATCCGCTTGCCTGAGGAGAAGATATAACTTGACATCTTGAAGGGCTCATTTATTTTTATTTTTTACTTGCGTTCTTGTTTATGTCAAGAAATCAAGGTGACACCATTCATTGTAGTGCTGTTGCTGTCTCCACTACACACTCGCACACACACACGCGCACACACACACACACACACACACACACACACACACACACACACACACACACACACACACACACACACACACACACACACACACACACACACACACACACACACACACACACACACACACACACACACACACACACACACACACACACACACAATCCATCACTGCAGCTCTGAATAGAGAAGGCCAGATAGCTGAGGCATACCAATACATCTCCGAGCATTCCTGTATTCTTTAAAAAATACAGACAGTTTTTCAAAAAAGTTTTTCAAGGACGCCCATTCATTCATTTTTCAAAGTGTTGTAGGGATCAAAACATCTAAAAGTTCTGTTCAGTTCAGTGGTGACAATACAGAGCATCCACTGAATATAGATAGAGTTTTTCTGCATTCCTTTGTGGTACTAGTAATGTTTTAGAACCTTGGTGTGTTAACCTTGTTTGTTTATATGGATTCAGACAGATCCTGGGTCTTTCACAGTTTCAATATTTTAGTCATGATCTAATAATTGCATTTCAGATTTTCTGTCTGTCATACACTGTAGAAGTTAGTACGTGAAGTCACATTGTCAAGGCAACTGCACTAGACTTTTCAAGTTATTTCAAGTTTTGAGGCCAACTACAACAAGGGAAACGGCCGACGTTTGAGCCAACTTATACATGTTTTTGTTGAGATAACTTATTATTCATATGATATCTAACTTCAAGTTTGGAGTTCTAGTTCTAAGACTTCCAAACTTATTTTTTTGTTATAGAGAAATCTTTTCAGACAGTTTCTAACATGGTTTAAAGGTGCAGTGTGTAATATGACATCATCAAGAAAGTTCTAGAATGCAACGCTCCCTGGGTAACCCCAACCCTTTTTGAATAATAACAGAAGCTACAGTGGCCTTCAAGGACAAGAACAATTCTAAATTTTAAACAATGCACCTGATGACATTCCAACTATGACACTTTCAAGATGGCGGCACTAGGCCTTGGTCCAAAATATGCAGAAATATGGACATATATGAGACCCTTTCTAAGGGAAAAAAAAAAAATTCAAAACATTTTTTTCAGCTATTATGCACTAAATTAAATGTACTTATGGATATTATAATTACTTTCTACAAAATCTGCTAGGAAATAAAACCCAAAATTCTACACACTGCAGGTTTAATAGTTTGAGTTGGACTAAAACAATATTCAAGTCCTACTGTTGCCTTGAAATTTTAAGTTTTCCTAACGTTTTCATTTGTACAGTGTTCGTCTGTACCTCTTTGCTATTGCTGCCTACCCTGACCAGCCCAGGACACTCCAACAAGGTTTATCTCTTTGCTATTGCTGCCCACCCTGACCAGCCCAGGACACTTCAATGAGGTTTATTGAGGTTGCTTGTTAGTGTCCAAAAACAATGTCAAATGCTCAATTTGCCTCTGTTTTATGTCAGTCCCAAAACGCATCATTAATTCAGTGGCTTCGGGCGTAGCATAGCAACACAACTTTGCAACAGAGTTCACAAACTCTCTGTCCTTCATAGTAAAAAATAAGGCCACGTGTCCAACGGGAATTTACTAGTTAAATCATTGGGCTCACACACACACTCTCTCTCACACACACACACACACACGCACGCACGCACGCACGCACGCACGCAAGCACACACACACACACACACACACACACACACACACACACACAGACTGAGTGTGTTATTTAAAGCTTAAAGCGGTTAAAAATATAAATCTTCTAGCAAAGGAGGTTCAGAGTTAGACAGGCTTTCAACAGCTGCATAGTAAAACATGGAAAGACATAGGCAGCGTTCCAATATGCCTATCGCCATACTTCCCTGCTATTTAGTATGGCAGAAGAAGATTTAGGATGGTCCCAATACATGTGGTCAAAATACCTTAGATGCCCTACTAGATATGGTAGTGATTTTTAGTGTTGAAATCAGCATGCTATTTGGGGCGATTCTGACCCACAATCCACATTGACTGAGCCTCCGAGTAAACAAACGGGGATGCGACGGATATTAAAGCAAGAGACAAGATCAAGGCGCAATGTTATGATGAAATAAATAAGTAAAAGGATGTCCCATGGTATCCTCACTAAATAACTATATAAGATATAGCTAGATACTTTATTTTTATTTTTTATTTATTTTTTGGCATTTTTATGCTTTATTGATAGTGTAGAGACAGAGTTGAAATGGGGCAGAGAGGGGAGTGACATGCAGAAATCGACCGCGGGCTGGAATCGAACCAGGGTCCGCTGCTGGCCGAGGGCCCATGGGGGGGGGGGGGCGCCCTACCAACTGAGCTAAGGGCGCCCCCCTAGCTAGATACTTTTTATGATTAGCTGTAGTATGTAGAATAGTAAAAAGAAAGAGAGTTGTCCTTGAACTTAAAGGTGAACACACACACCAAACACACACACCAAACACACACACACACACACACACACACACACACCTACACACACCTACACACACACACACACACACACACACACACACACACACACACACACACACACACACACACACACACACACACACACTT
>NW_027648516.1:20000-25000 GCF_949987685.1 Ammodytes marinus
GATGACACCACACGCACGCACGCACGCACGCACGCACGCACGCACGCACGCACGCACACACACACACACACACACACACACACACACACAGACACACACACACACACACAGGTGTTACTGGCGGTTCGGGGCTCTCGGTCTCAGCCCTTCTCTCCTCGGTGTGAGTGTGTGTTTCTGTGTGTGTGTGTGTTTGTTTCTCTGTGTGTGTCTCTGTGTGTGTGTGTTGGTTCTCCTGGGGGTCGAAGGTTGCGTCCTCGTTGTTTGGCTCCTCCCCCTCATAGCTTTAGTTTGTGACCTCACCGGCCTGCTGCGTGCTGATTGGCCGGCGGTGTTAGTGTTGTGACTGAGGCTCTTGAACAGCTGACGCACACAGGAGGAGGCGTGGCCTAAGGGGGAGGGGCCTAAGGGGGCGTGTCCAGTCTGCATGATGCGGTTGCTGCTCGGCTCGTACACACACACAGGAAGTGGTTTGTATTTGACCTTTGACCCCTGAGGCTCGAGAGGTCGGCGCTTCCTCCTGGACTGTCTGTGGGCGTGGCCTAAAGGGGAGGGGCCTAGTGTGGTGAAAGGGGAGGAGTCCGGCGAGCAGAGCAGATAGACCAATGAGGTGCGTCGCTGCAGCGGTGTCATGATGCGTGAGTAGGAAGGCGGGATCTGTCTCCATGGCGCCGGGGTCTCTGCTGCGCTCTGGTTGGCTGCCGGGCCGGTGGGGGGCGTGGTCTCTGCTGCGCTCTGGTTGGCTGCTGGGCCGGTGGGGGGCGTGGCCTCGCGGTGCCACACAGAGGGACGGGCCAATGAGACGGGGTTATTGGTCTGAGTGCTGTGACTCACTCTGACCACCTGACAGCGTGATGTCACTCTGTAGCTCCGCCTCTTCCTCCGTCTGACAGGAAGTGAGTCATCGCTGTCACCGGCCAATAGGGGCAGGACGTATGGCTCCTCCCCTTTATCGGTCTGGCTCCTCCCACCAAACCTGACCAACGAAAAGACAAGACGGACTTATATCATATATCTGTGGGAGAACCTCTGTGTGTGTATATAGGGGAGGACGGGGTTATATGTCACACGGGTTGGTTGTCACAATCGTTATATCTCGGAACCAGAAGGCGCTGTCTGTGAAATGTTGGTATGTAAATATCCACAACTGGGATCAGAGGTCACCTACATAGTCTTCCCTGGAGTTAGACTGCTGAATTTGAGGTGAGAGGACTGTTTGTGTTTTGTCAAATTGAAAATATTTAGCTCCTCAGTATTTTTCTTCTAGGCTTTTACACAATGGGTTTATAACAAAACACTTGTTACCCATAAAAAGTGTGAAGGGTAAACTATAGTTGAGATTGTGGTTAGCAAGCTAATTAGTTGTCAGATGGTTGTTGGCCTTGATGCTAGCAAGAAATTCAAGTTGGGGTTGGTCGTCACATTTTTGGGGGTGTTGGTTGTCACATGTTATCCAAAGGCTGCAGCCAGAAAAGGAACCCAATAACAAAAGAAATTGTCAAGCTGTATCCTCACTGACACCCCAGAGAAGGAAAGAATAGAGCAGGAAAAGGCAGCTAGCATGCAAAAGAAAAAAGGGCAACAAAATCAAAACAACCCAGTGCATCCCAAACTAGACCAGCTGCCAAGGCTACAGTAAGTTATGTAGGCCTATTTGTCAACTTGACAATGCAATTAAACTTTCAAATTTAGTTCTGCTTTCTTTCCTTCTTTTTAAGATTATTCCCATTAAGATAACATTGTGACAAACAACCCCATAGTGTGTGACAACCGACCCCTTGATGGGGTTAGTTGTCACAATGTGTAAGGGTGTCTTTGATGATTAATTTCTTCTGTATTACAATAAGATAGAAAAAGTGAGGGGTTCACATTTCAAGCCAACACCTTAAGCTTCAATTTAATGTAGGAATGACTATTGAAAGATGTTTAGGTGATGAGCAATTCTCACTAGAGTAAAAAGTGTGCCTACTTACCCCGTTCTCCCCTATGTGTGTGTGTATATCAGTGTGTGTCTGAGTGTGTGTATATCAGTGTCTCAGTGTGTGTCTGAGTGTGTGTATATCAGTGTCTCAGTGTGTGTCTGAGTGTGTGTATATCAGTGTGTGTCTCAGTGTGTGTCTGAGTGTGTGTATATCAGTGTCTCAGTGTGTGTCTCAGTGTGTGTATATCAGTGTCTCAGTGTGTGTGTGTGTATATCAGTGTGTGTCTGAGTGTGTGTATATCAGTGTCTCAGTGTGTGTCTCAGTGTGTGTCTGTCTCTCTCACCTGTCCAGTGACTCAGAGTCAAAGTAACACCTGAATGTTCCTCTCCTGAACTGTCTGAGTGTGTGTATATCAGTGTCTCAGTGTGTGTCTCATTGTGTGTATATCAGTGTCTCAGTGTGTGTCTCAGTGTGTGTATATCGGCAGTGGCGAAGTGGGTAGGGAGCGCGCCTCTGGTGTGCAGGGTTGGAGGTTCGATCCCCCATCTCCCCGCCTCATGTCGAAGTGTCCCTGGGCAAGACACTGAACCCCGAATTGCTCCCGATAGTTAGCTTAGTTAGCTTAGCACCGTAGTGCTAAGCCTACCCTGCGTGGTAGCTGCTGCTATCGGTGTATGAATGTGTGTGTGACTGGGTGAATGTGTACAAAAAACAATGTAAAGCGCTTTGAGTCTGTGATAAACGGAGATATAGCGCTATACAAGTCCATTTACCATTTGTCTCAGTGTGTGTATATCAGTGTCTCATTGTGTGTATATCAGTGTGTGTATATCAGTGTCTCAGTGTGTGTATATCAGTGTCTCAGTGTGTGTATATCAGTGTGTGTATATCAGTGTGTGTATATCAGTGTCTCAGTGTGTGTATATCAGTGTCTCAGTGTGTGTATATCAGTGTGTGTATATCAGTGTCTCAGTGTGTGTATATCAGTGTCTCAGTGTGTGTATATCAGTGTGTGTATATCAGTGTGTGTATATCAGTGTCTCAGTGTGTGTATATCAGTGTGTGTATATCAGTGTGTGTATATCAGTGTGTGTATATCAGTGTGTGTATATCAGTGTGTGTATATCAGTGTCTCAGTGTGTGTATATCAGTGTGTGTATATCAGTGTCTCAGTGTGTGTATATCAGTGTGTGTATATCAGTGTCTCAGTGTGTGTATATCAGTGTCTCAGTGTGTGTGTGTGTGTATATCAGTGTCTCAGTGTGTGTGTGTGTATATCAGTGTGTGTCTCAGTGTGTATATCAGTGTCTCAGTGTGTATATCAGTGTGTGTCTCAGTGTGTATATCAGTGTGTGTCTGTCTCTCTCACCTGTCCAGTGAGTCAGAGTCAAAGTAACACCTGAATCTTCCTCCTCTGAACTGTCTGACCATCTTCTCCACTCTGTCCTCGTCCTCTCTCTCTATCTGCCTCCAGCTCTTCCCTCTGAACGACTCAGGGAAGCAGCGCGGGGCCGGGAGCACGCTTTCTATTGGCCGGGAGAGATAGCCTGGCTCCTCCCCCTCTGTTTCTATTGGCTGAGACAGAAAGCCTGGCTCCTGGTTGGCTGCTGGGGGCTGTGAATCAAATCAAATCAGTTTTATTTGTATCGCCCAAAATCACAAATAGACATTTGCCTCAGTGGGCTTTACATTCCATACAGTATGACACCCTGCCCTTATCTATCTATCTATCTATCTATCTATCTATCTATCTATCTATCTATCTATCTATCTATCTATCTATCTATCTATCTATCTATCTATCTATCTATCTATCTATCTATCTATCTATCTGCCCATAGACCCTTAGCTCGGCTGAGAAAAAAACTCCCAGTAAAAACCCTTTACCGGGATTAAAAAAATTGAGAAATCTCAGGGAGAGTCGACAGAGTAAGGGATCCCTCTCCCAGGACGGACATACTGCAATAGATGTCATAAGTAGAGAACACTTACGAAGGTGATGGTGTCTCTATGTGACATCATAGAGAGAAAGCCTGGCCCCTGATTGGCTGCTGGGGGCTGTGAGGTCACTTCCTGGTACAGGGCAGAGTGCAGCTGCTGTGAGTAGAAACCTTCATCTGTCAGATTCACCGTGACGTTTACCAGACCGCTGTAGTCCCGCCCCTCTGTCTCTGTCACCTAGACAACACAGACAGACCCTCCAATCAGCTGTCAGCAGAGACAGACCCTCCAATCAGCTGCCAGCAGAGACAGACCCTCCAATCAGCTGCCAGCAGAGACAGACCCTCCAATCAGCTGCCAGCAGAGACAGACCCTCCAATCAGCTGTCAGCACAGACAGACCCTCCAATCAGCTGTCGGCAGAGACAGACCCTCCAATCAGCTGCCGGCTTCCTTTATAAGCTGTTAGTAGGTGCTTTAGAAAACATTCCCATCGCCATCGGCCTGATTCACTCCTGACAGACAGACAGACAGGCAGGCAGACAGACAGACAGACAGACAGACAGACAGACAGACAGACAGACAGACAGGCAGGCAGGCAGACAGACAGACAGACAGACAGACAGACAGACAGGCAGGCAGACAGACAGACAGACAGACAGACAGACAGACAGACAGACAGACAGACAGACAGACAGACAGACAGACAGACAGACAGACAGACAGACAGATCACTGTGTGACTCACTCACCTGCACAGGTGTGTCCCAGTCCTCACTGTGTGTAGAAGGAGTGTGCTGCTCTGTGATTGGTCCAGGGCTCTGTGTGTCAGTGTGTGTCTGAGGGGAATGTTCAGGCGATGAGTCGCTGTGTTTCCGTCGGTTGGTTTTCCTGTGAGCTTTCCTATGGAGGGGGGGCGTGGCCTGATCATATGGGGGCGTGGCCTCCGTGTGCTTTGCTCTGATTGGTCCACACGGCCCTAACCCCCCGGGGCTGAGTGGGTCAGAGTTAGCATCGTTAGCATCGTTAGCTGGCGGGCGCTGCGGGGGCTCAGTGTGTGTGTGGGGGGGGCCAGGGCCCTGTTCCCGTGGTAACAGCCTCTCCGGATCGGCCGACGGACAGGAAGACAGCGCAGCCATGGA
>NW_027648516.1:30000-41183 GCF_949987685.1 Ammodytes marinus
CCTAAATCTGGCCACAAGAATCAGGACATCCTAAATCTTTTTTCTACATACTAAATAGTAGAAAGTATGAGATTCAGAACGCAACCATTGTTTATGATCAGATGTAGTATGGAGGAGAGAAGCTTGTTTCACCTGTAGCAGTCAGTGAGCCGTCCCTCCAATCACAGCGCTCCATGCTGTAACCAACGGCAACCAGGTGGAGCCCCCATCAGCCTGAACAGACAGTACGAACCGTTCTTTATGTCCATGATACGAACTAGTTTATGATGCAGTTAGTTACTGATGTTTATTACATGTAGCGGACTGTTTTTGGCTGTTAAAACAACATGTTGCTTCAATGAATTGCTTTATTTTTTGTAGTAGCCATGTAATAAGCGGGATAATGTCGGGCTCCTGCTTCAGCTTGTCGGTCTTTATTTCTAGCATGTGACCCGTTCACTAGACTTTATCCCTTACTTAATATATTAAAGGAGGAGTCAGTCATTATGACTGTGTAAACACTTCAGTTAACATCTCCTCACGATCCACTACCTGTCAGTGTGTTATTCTCAGCCTAGGCTCTGTAAACTGGTCTCCCCCCCCCCCCTCTCTCTCTCTCTGTTGCTATACGGAGGTTACTCTCAGCCTAGGCTCTGTAAACTGGTCTCTCCCCCCCCCCCCCCTCTCTCTCTCTGTTGCTATACGGAGGTTACTCTCAGCCTAGGCTCTGTAAACTGGTCTCTCCCCCCCCTCTCTCTCTCTCTGTTGCTATACGGAGGTTACTCACAGCCTAGGCTCTGTAAACTGGTCTCTCCCCCCCCCCCCTCTCTCTCTGTTGCTATACGGAGGTTACTCACAGCCTAGGCTCTGTAAACTGGTCCCCCCCCCCTCTCTCTCTCTGTTGCTATACGGAGGTTACTCACAGCCTAGGCTCTGTAAACTGGTCCCCCCCCCCTCTCTCTCTCTGTTGCTATATGGAGGTTACTCACAGCCTAGGCTCTGTAAACTGGTCCCCCCCCCCCCTCTCTCTCTGTTGCTATACGGAGGCTACTCACAGCCTAGGCTCTGTAAACTGGTCCCCCCCCCCCCCCCTCTCTCTCTCTGTTGCTATACGGAGGCTACTCACAGCCTAGGCTCTGTAAACTGGTCCCCCCCCCCCCCCCTCTCTCTCTCTGTTGCTATACGGAGGCTACTCACAGCCTAGGCTCTGTAAACTGGTCTGTTGCTATACGGAGGCTACCTTTGTTCACAAAGCAGTTTACAGAGCCTAGGCTTGTCAAGCGTTCTCCAGAATCACAGACTGCACCTTTAAGCGCTGACGGAATATCTCAGATTGTGTGAACTTCATGCAACACATTGATAAAAAGTATTTAAATAAAGATACATTTCTACATGATTTAAGCCCCGCCTCTTGTGTGCTGTGGACCAATCAGGGCGCAGCAGACGACCCACGGCGCGCTGCTATTGGCTGACTGTGTGAAGTTATAACCGGGGCGCCGCGTTAACGTGAAACTTCAAACCTGGAACAGCGCGCCGGAGGTTAAAGGCGCATGCGTAGAACCGGCCCGGTGTTAGTATGATGTCACTACTGATGACGTGGCGGTGTAGCATAGCCTGTTAGCAGCTATCCCGTTAAGCAGAGCAGTGGCGCCACAGACACGCTGATTGGCTGCTTCCGGGGTATGACGCAGTGGTATAAACCCTTTGATCGGCCCGCCTGTCAGCTCGCGCTCACCTGTCTGTCTGTCTGTTCACCTGCTGAGGTTTGTTTACTTTCTCCGTCTTAAACGCTCCTTCCGTTCCGCGCGCTTCTCTTGTTTAGCTTCCGGTCTGATTCTTCTTCTGCTGCTGAATCTGCGGCATGGCGGGAAATGATGGCGCCGCTCGCAGGTCAGAAAAAGGAACTGCACCCAGATGACTTGATAGAACCTTAATTATCTCCCTGTTTGAGCCGTTAGATATCTAGTTTAACAGCGCCACACCTCAGGATGTCTACTATACTCTAGTCTCACAAAGACAGACAAAACTACAGCAAGTAGTATGTATATCAAGTATATACTCTGGCCCTGACCCTTAGGATGGGATACCTACTATACTCTAACCCTTAGGATGGGATCACTTAGGTCTTAATCTATAGTTCGGTTGAAATAATTAAATGTCATTGATGTTCTAAACTAATATCCTGGAGGTTAAATGATCCAAACACGTTTTATTTGATACAAAGTGAGAGTGTTTTATTCATAATGTCACAGAATAAATAAACAGACAACAGTTCCTTCTTCAAGTGCGTTTTATTGTCGGCCATGTTTGTAGTTTAGATCTTGTTGTCGGCCATGTTTGTAGTTTAGATCTTGTTGAACGCGGCGACGTCCATCGACTGAACAAAGTCCTCGAAGGCGCAGATCTGTTCCTCCAGGATGTCTGTGCCCACCTGCAGACAGACAGGCAGAGAGACAGACAGTTAGAGACAGACAGTTAGAGAGACAGACAGGCAGAGAGACAGACAGGCAGAGAGACAGACAGGCAGAGAGACGGACAGGCAGCATGAGTATAAAGGGTTCAGACAGACAGGCAGAGAGACAGACAGTTAGAGAGACAGACAGGCAGAGAGACAGACAGTTAGAGAGACAGACAGGCAGAGAGACAGGCAGAGAGACAGACAGTTAGAGAGACAGACAGGCAGCATGAGGATAAAGGGTAGAGACAGACAGGCAGAGAGACAGTTAGAGAGACAGACAGGCAGCATGAGTATAAAGGGTTCAGACGGACAGGCAGAGAGACAGACAGGTAACAATATAAAGGGTTCAGACAGACAGGTAGAGAGACAGACAGGTAGAGAGACAGACAGGTAGAGAGACAGACAGGTAACAATATAAAGGGATCAGAAGCTTTACAGTCAAACACAAGCGCTGGAGATAATAGAACGTTTGAGGAGAGCAACGCTTTAATATAACGATCGACAGGAAACTCATTAAACTGGTCAGGAAAAACAGGGATTTTTAGAAAGGGCTTTCCTACAAGCTGGTCTGACTCCTGTTACACAAAGTGAGAAACACACACAGAGAGAGGGAGAGGGAGAGACAGAGAGAGACACACACACACACACAGAGAGAGAGGGAGACACGCACATACAGACAGAGAGAGGGAGACAGACACAGAGAGAGAGACACACAGACACACAGACAGAGACACAGAGAGAGAGAGGGAGAGAGAGAGAGAGAGACACACAGACACACACACACACACAGACAGAGACACAGAGAGAGAGAGGGAGAGAGAGAGACACACACAGACAGAGACACAGAGAGAGAGACAGAGAGACAGAGAGAGAGAGACACACAGACACACACACACACACAGACAGACAGAGACACAGAGAGACAGAGAGACAGACAGGTGACCGTTCTCACCTTGTCATCCTCCACCACACACCCGATCTGCAGCTTCATGATGCCGTAACCCACGGGAACCAGTTTGGCTGTGAAGAGAAAATACATCAGATTAGACAGACAGACAGACAGACAGACACTAGAGCCTAGTACCCTTCTCTGCAGAGATTCAGATCATAAAGTGTCATCTCAACTTCAGCCGAAAGATGGTGTTTGATCATCACTAGTTCTGCACCACAACTTTCCCTGTGTTCCAATGTATAACATGTGTGTGTGTGTGTGTGTATAATATGTGCTGTCACTCACACTGTCCCCAGAGTGTGTGTGTGTGTGTGTGTATATAACGTGTAGTCACTCACAATGGCCCTCATTTATCAAACTTGCGTGGAAACTGGTGCAGATTCTGGCGCAAATACCTCCCTACGCCAGGTATCGCGTGGGATTTATCAAACAGTCGTATCTCGCCAATCTCGGCGTACGCCACGCAATTATTGATAAATGCAGCGGCTGAAAACAATCGTACCACGCCCCTATATTTTCTCAGTTTAGAGGCCTCGCCCAGAGGTTTTACGACATGGATATGCGCAATACGGCACTTCCCTGAAGTAGAAATTGACAGAATAACAGCGAAAGTAGAAAAAAAGAGTTTCATTTCGGAGCATTAGCCTACAAGCAGCATCAAAGAACGACAGAAGGCAGCAGTTAGGAAGGAAATAACTGCTGCGGTCAACAGCGTTGGTGTTGACTCAAAATCGCCACTAAAAAAAGCGTGTTGCTGTTCTGAAATGCAACCAACTGGGGGTGCGGGGCTGCGGGCATAATATAAGTGGTGGAGGAGAAAAAGACGCACCAACTGTCCGATAATGGTCCCCATAAAATAAATAGAGGTCTGCAGAGATTTGAATGATTAGAATGTATTGGCCCTTTTAGATAGCACTACTCAAAAGGGTTTTAAAAACTAAAAATAACACATTTAGCGTTTTACTGTATGACAGCATGCGCTTGGCACGAGTGGTCAGCCCGGCCGTCAGCTGCACAAGCCGACCCGGCAGCGATCAGCTGTGAGAGCGCCCACTGTCCTGCTCCACCAGCAGATAGGAACAACGTGCCGGTTAAGGTGGAAATAAATCGCTCGCTTTAGCATCAATGACACATTAAAAGAGGAACTAACATCTACAAAGTGCGTCAAATAAATAAAATGTTAAGCTGATTGTTGTGCCGTGTATTTTTTTGTATCATAAAGAGCAGTGTAGGCCTACTACATATTTAATACTTAGGCTAACATTTTGAATGAATGCAGCCCCCGTGCCTCAGTGTCCCCCCAGCTGCTCCAAGACGGAGACAACTGCCCTTACGTGTGCGCACTATTGAATCAGCTCTCCTACTCAGTTGCACACCATAAGCTGCTCATTTTTAAGTGATTAATATCTTTATTTCGGTCTTATTTGCACTGCATTTGTATTATCTTCTAATAATTGTCCAACAAAGTCATCGGCTACCCGGCACAGCCTGCACTGCGAGTCTAAGCTGTTTTCAAATTTGCGTACACGAGCTGAGAGCTGGCGTGGGATTTGAGCGTACCCTACGCTCACGTCCATATTGATAAATGCCGAGATTTGCGTGGAGATGTACGTACACCCATTTTTCTGGTCTACGCAAGATTGATAAATGAGGGCCACTGTCCCCAGAGCGTGTGTGTGTGTGTGTGTATATAACGTGCAGTTACTCACACTGTCCCCAGAGCGTGTGTGTGTGTGTGTGTATATAACGTGCAGTTACTCACACTGTCCCCAGAGCGTGTGTGTGTGTGTGTGTGTATATAACGTGTAGTCACTCACACTGTCCCCAGAGCAAGCCGTCCTGTGTGTGTGTGTGTGTAATATGTGCTGTCACTCACACTGTCCCCAGAGCAACCCGTCCTGTGTGTGTGTGTGTGTGTGTGTGTGTGTGTGTGTGTGTGTGTGTGTATGTAACGTGCTGTCACTCACACTGTCCCCATAGCAACCCGTCCATGCTGATGGAGCGAACCAGCTCTTCTAGTTTCTTCATGTCCGTCTCGTCGTCCCACGGCTTCACGTCCAATAAGATCGAAGACTTAGCGATGAGGGCGGGCTCTAAGAGACAGACAGGTAGA
Organism: Ammodytes marinus; assembly: GCF_949987685.1. Classification (NCBI taxonomy): domain Eukaryota; kingdom Metazoa; phylum Chordata; class Actinopteri; order Uranoscopiformes; family Ammodytidae; genus Ammodytes; species Ammodytes marinus. Next base: position 35,503 of record NW_027648516.1, read on the forward strand.
CAGACAGGTTAGGGCTCTGAGAGAGAGACAGGTAGACAGACAGACAGGTTAGGATGAGGGCTCTGAGAGACAGACAGGTAGACAGACAGGTTAGGATGAGGGCTCTAAGAGACAGACAGACAGGTTAGGGCTCTAAGAGACAGACAGGTAGACAGACAGGTTAGGATGAGGGCTCTAAGAGAGAGACAGGTAGACAGACAGACAGGTTAGGATGAGGGCTCTAAGACAGACAGGTAGACAGACAGACAGGTTAGGGCTCTAAGAGACAGACAGGTAGACAGACAGACAGGTTAGGGTTCTTAGAGAGAGACAGGTAGACAGACAGACAGGTTAGGATGAGGGCTCTAAGAGAGAGACAGGTAGACAGACAGACAGGTTAGGATGAGGGCTCTAAGAGAGACAGACAGGTAAACAGACAGACAGGTTACGTTTTGATCTCTAAGGGGAGGGGTCAGTCACAGAGGCCTGTGATTGGAGGAGCAGACTCTCTCAGATCTAAAATGGCGTACATCAGGGTTCAGGCGAAAGATGGTGTTTGGATCATCACCGAGAGTCAGCGATTCAGAAGCTCTAAGCTGTGACCTCATAGCTGTGACCTCATAGCTGTGACCTCATAGCTGTGACCTCATAGTGAAGCCGGGCTGTGACAGACAGACAGACAGACAGACAGACAGACAGACAGACAGACAGATAGACAGATAGACAAAGCCGGGCTGTGATTGGTCGACTCACTCTTGGTCTTCTTCGCTGCGTACTGAGCGATGCGTTCGGCCTTCAGCTTCTCGGCCTCCGCGTCTTCCTGAAACACAAACCGCCACGGGAATCAGCCAATAGGAACGCAGAGATATTCACTACGGCCTGTGATTGGAGGAACAGACTCTCTCAGATCTAAAATGGCGTACATCAGGGTTCAGGCGAAAGATGGTGTTTGGATCATCATCGAGAGCCGGTCAGTTAAAGGTGCAGTCAGTGGTTCTGGAGAACGCTTGGTGTCTAAAGCAGAGAATATCTCAGTGTGTCCAGTGTTAATACCCAGCCTAGGCTCTGTAAACTGGCCTAGTGTTAATACCCAGCCTAGGCTCTGTAAACTGGCCTAGTGTTAATACCCAGCCTAGGCTCTGTAAACTGGCCTAGTGTTAATACCCAGCCTAGGCTCTGTAAACTGGCCTAGTGTTAATACCCAGCCTAGGCTCTGTAAACTGGCCTGCTGCTAGCTACAGTGTTAATACCCAGCCTAGGCTCTGTAAACTGGCCTGCTGCTAGCTACAGGGGCCCCTTGGTTTACATACCAGTTTACAGAGCCTAGGCTGTGTATTGTTTCCAGCTCACACACAGTACAGACAGGTAGTGGATCATGAGATATTCACTCGTTATGACATCAAGCGTTTAGTGACATCATAGTGACATCATAGTGACCTCATAGTGACCTCACCTCTTCATCAGAGCCGAACAGGTCCATGTCATCATCATCGTCATCGTCGTCCTTGGCGACGGGGGCGGAGCCTCGTGTGGTGTCGGCTACACCTGAGGGTCCGTACTGACCGAGAGGCTTCTTCACTCCTGGGAGGCTGAGAGAGAGAGACAGGTTACTGTCTGTCTGTCTGTCTATGTGTCTGTGTCTCTGTCTGTCTGTCTGTGTCTCTGTGTGTCTGTCTGCCCCTCTGTCTGTCGGTCTGTCTGTCTGTCTGTCTGTCTGTCTGTCTGTCTGTCTGTCTGTCTGTCTATCTATCTATCTATCTATCTGCCTGCCTGCCTATCTATCTGTCTATCTGTCTGTCTGTCTGTCTGTCTGTCTGTCTGTCTGCCTGCCTGCCCCTCTGTCTGTCTGTCTGTCTGTCACACACACTGAGATAGAGATACCATGAGTTACCATCTCACACACAGATTTAGTTTTTACCGCCACTGGAATCAGCCAATAGAAACACAGAGATATTCACTAACGGCCTGTGATTGGAGGACCAGACTCTCTACCGGCCTCTGATTGGAGGAACAGACTCTCTCAGATCTAAAATGGCGTACATCAGGGCTCAGGCGAAAGATGGTGTTTGGATCATCATTGAGAGTCAGTGGTTCTGGAGAACGCTTGGTGTCTAAAGCAGAGAGTATCTCCTCATGATCCACTGCCTGTCCGTCTACCTGTCTGTCTGTACTGTGTGTCTGTACTGCCTGTCTGTACTGTGTGTCTGTCTAGTGTTAATACCCAGCCTAGGCTCTGTAAACTGGCCTAGTGTTAATACCCAGCCTAGGCTCTGTAAACTGGCCTGCTGCTAGCTACAGTGGCCCCTTGGTTTACAGAGCCTAGGCTGGGTATTAACACTGGATTTGTTCTCAGCGCACACACAGTACAGGTAGCGGATTATGGGATATTCACTGATTCTGAAGAGCGTTACCGGATGACAGAGTTACTATCTATCACACACTGAGAGAAATACCATGAGTTACTCTCTCACTCACACACACACACACACACACACACACACACACGCGCGCGCGCGCGCTCCCCCTGTGTGAAGTCACAGCTCACCTGCTTCTCTCCTTGTAGGATTTGATGTGATTGAACCAGCGCAGCGCGTGCACGAAGTCCGCTGCGGGCGCGCCAGAGAGAGCGTCAAACACCGCCACGTCAGCCTGGGAGGGCACGTACCTTCAGAGAGAGAGAGGGGAGAAAGGGTTAATGTTCAGCCACACACACTAACTTACACACCTCATGTAAACAGTATGTCAGTGGACAGAGGCCCCGCGTGAGTAGCCGTTAATATTAGTTAATTAATAATGTCTTGTATCTCTGAAGCTTTTCTATCAACAGTTCATAACTTCATACACGTGTTTGAGGAACAAGTTTATGAACCAGCAGCTAGCAGCTAGCCCGGTTAGCTTAGCTCAGGAACTATTGTTCAGCAGAGTGACTGACAGCACCATGTGACGCGGCGCTAGCCTTAGCATGAAGCTACTTAGCATGACGCTACTTAGCATGACGCTACATCCTACAAGTTAAACAAACACATTTTCATTATTTATTTATTAAATGAAACAAAATTTAATTAATAATCTCTATCGGGCTGAACCGAGAACATTGTAATGTTTGTAACATTACACTGGAGGCTAGTCACTAGCAGCTAGCCCGGTTAGCGTAGGCCTGCCGGCTCCCTCCCTCCCCCCTGCCCGCGTTAGGGTGACCCTTCCCCGTGTAGAATCTCTCTGTGTACCGACCCCTCCACATAGCTGCGCTCCGACAGGAACTCGTTCAGCACTTTGAGTCCGGCCGCTTGTTTCAGATCTCCGAAGCCCATGGTGACGCGGTGGGTATGTGAGGCCGTAAGAAAGACGTGAGGAATCGCCAAGGAAAGGAGCGAGAAGGGGGGAGGGCCAGGCTTTATACCCGCAGCCCGACGCTCCTCCCCGGCAGCGAGACACTCCCACTGCCGAGGGCCCTGGAGGAATCTCATGTAGGTTTAGAGCTTTTACTATCTACGGTCCAGACATATACTCTCTTTATGTGTCTGTGGGCCTGCGGACTGCGGGCTTGGTCTCTGGGTCTGAGGGACCGGGGACTGCGGGCTTGGTCTCTGGGTCTCTGGGTCTGCGGACTGCGGGCTTGGTCTCTGGGTCTCTGGGTCTGAGGGTTTGGGGACTGCGGGCTTGGTCTCTGGGTCTGAGGGTTTGGGGACTGCGGGCTTGGTCTCTGGGTCTGAGGGTTTGGGGACTGCGGGCTTGGTCTCTGGGTCTGAGGGTTTGGGGACTGCGGGCTTGGTCTCTGGGTCTGAGGGTTTGGGGACTGCGGGCTTGGTCTCTGGGCCTGGGGACTGCGGGCTTGGTCTCTGGGTCTGTGGGTTTGGGGACTGCGGGCTTGGTCTCTGGGTCTGAGGGCCTGGGGACTGCGGGCTTGGTCTCTGGGTCTGAGGGTTTGGGGACTGCGGGCTTGGTCTCTGGGTCTGTGGGTCTGGGTGTCATGTGGTGAAGGGACATGTTTAAAAAGAAAAGGTGCAAATAAGAAGTCCCCCCCCCCCCCCCCCCCCTCCTTACTGGAGCAATGTGACGTCACATGGCTGCATTCTGTTCTAGTTGCATCTTTGGATGGAACAGTAAATAGTGCAGTAATGTCAACGTGAAGAGATGATACTGCCATCGGTGTATGAGTGTGTGTATGAATGGGTGAATGTGGTAAGATATGTAAAGCGCTTTGGGGCTGAGAAAATCGGCTAGAAAAGCGCTATATAAGTCAAGTCCATTTACCATTTACCATGAATGAATGATCAGAGTGAGGCGTGTTCATATTGGGTCTAACAGGTGATATGTCTCAGGTGAAAGCAGACATGCACATTGAGGGTTAAACTGTGTTTCTATAGTAACCTGATACATCTCATTGCTTGTTCTCTGCATTCTGAATATACAACATCTGACTCAAGCCTTCGCTGCAGAAAGCATCAGAACCAGTGCCCCAGTTTAGAGCGGGTTTAACATTGTGTATGAGCCAAAGATAACCCTAACCCGTAACTCCTAACCCTCTCACCCTCTAACCCTCTAACCCCTAACCCCTAACCTCTAACCCTGACCCTAACCTCTAACCCCTAACCCTAACCCCTAACCCCTAACCCCTAACCCTGACCCTAACCCTCTAACCCCTAACCCTGACCCCTAACCCCTAACCCTATGAGCCATAGATATAGATAATATAGTATGAGCTGGATTCACTCTGTCTGTCAGCACTAAGTCAAAGTCTCTGTATTGTCAAACCTTCCATACATACAGAGGAATCTACATGATGTTTCTCTGAGCCACGGTGCATGTTACAGCCTTTAGTTAAATAAGTGTATTAATTGTTGACAATGATTATTTGCAGTGTTAAATGGTAATTAAGGGATTAAATGGGAGGGGGGTGTGTAAACTAGACTCTGTAAACTGGTATGTTGCTGACAGTGGGCCCTTTGTTTACATGCCAGGTTACAGAGCCTAGGCTGTGTATGAACACTGGAGTTTTCCCAAGCACACACAGTACAGACAGGTAGTGGATCATGAGGAGATATTCACTCAGTACAGACAGGTAGTGGATCATGAGGAGATATTCACTCAGTACAGACAGGTAGTGGATCATGAGGAGATATTCACACAGTACAGACAGGTAGTGGATCATGAGGAGATATTCACTCAGTACAGACAGGTAGTGGATCATGAGGAGATATTCACTCAGTACAGACAGGTAGTGGATCATGAGGAGATATTCACACAGTACAGACAGGTAGTGGATCATGAGGAGATATTCACACAGTACAGACAGGTAGTGGATCATGAGGAGATATTCACTCAGTACAGACAGGTAGTGGATCATGAGGAGATATTCACTCAGTACAGACAGGTAGTGGATCATGAGGAGATATTCACACAGTACAGACAGGTAGTGGATCATGAGGAGATATTCACACAGTACAGACAGGTAGTGGATCATGAGGAGATATTCACACAGTACAGACAGACAGACACACAGTACAGACAGGTAGGTGGATCATGAGGAGATATTCACTGATTATAACATCAAACGTTCTCCAGAATCACTGACCTTTAGAAGTGTCTCATCCATATACAATTTCTCTACATATTACCTTCTATTTGTTCATCCTGATAAAGAGTTTTTTTACTGGGAGTTTTTTCCTCAGCCGAGCTAAGGGTGTAAGGGCAGAGGGATG
>NW_027648515.1:5000-7500 GCF_949987685.1 Ammodytes marinus
ACACACACACACACACACACACACACACACACACACACACTCCTACACCATTAGTAGGCTATCTATCGGGAGCAATTTAGGGTCCAGTGTCTTGCTCAAGGACACTTCGACATGTGGCGGGTATGTAGATAAAATTCCCTCCAAGATATGGGACAATATTTTTCTTCTCTCTTTCCCTCTTCCATATCTTTATTGCATCATTCTCTATTCAAATGAAACATAGACCTTAACAAACACACACACACACACACACACACACACACACACACACACACACACACACACACACACACACACACGTTGAAACTATAATCTTTAAACAAAGGTAATGAATAAATTATCAACTTATCACTCGGGACATGCATTACATTTTGCATAGCGTCTAAATGAGAAAAGAGTCATTCGGACAATACATGCATTAAAAGCTGCTCCGAGGTACTCTCATTTTGTGTTAATTCTAGCGCCCCCCTTTGGACAAAAGCGGTAGTGTGTTTACCACGCCAGCTGTTGTTCCAGGGTGAGCGTATACCCATGACAAAGGCATTAAGAAAAACTATTATAAAAATAGCATTCTTTGCACCGATGGTCTCGTTTGATGTTACATGTCATTTTTTAAGCATGTGATCATCAGAGAAAAAAATGACTGTTTCAGGAATTTTAAAAAAATTCCTCGTAGCACCTTTAAATATGGAAGTTTTGGTAACACTTTATAATAACTATCCGTTGTAACTTGTTAATAGATCATTAGTAAACTCTTAATTAATGATTATTAATGATTTGTTAAGTGTTTGTTAGCAGTTTGTTAAGGATTTATAACAATGGTAGATAGTTAATAGCTTAATAATTGAATCAGTTCATCTGGGAGGTAATCCGAGATTAACTGATCACGTCACGTTCAAGTCCATGGCATGCACAGTGTGTATTGAGTTTATTTAAAAATATTTGAAAATGGGGCTGCCCTCAATTGCCCATGCACTGTGTATAGTCTATAGCCTATTTCAGCCTCGTCCCAGATGAACTGATTCAATTATTAAGCTATTAACTATCTACTATTGTTATAAATCCTTAACAAACTGCTAACAAACACTTAACAAATCATTAATAATCATTAATTAAGAGTTTACTAATGATCTATTAACGAGTTTCAACGGATAGTTATTATAAAGTGTTACCGACGTTTTTATCCTCTACTGGCTTATTCATGCCTTTCATAGCATGATAGGATCATCATACAATACTTCACATTGTCCCTGTATTTCAATCACTCTTTTATATGGTAGAAACTAGACCCTAATTCCAAGGCTGGGTCACATGTTGCAGTGTATGCAGTGTTTTATCATAGCTCTATCCATCTCCTAAACCTATGGCAGCAAACCATCAAATGTATCTGACGCCATTTGTTTTTTCAATATCAAATCATTCACTGTCCTCATTTTTTACACTATAAAATCACATTTCAGTGAATGAAAAAAAGAATAGAACTATGTCCATTTCATCCCCACCCTGTGTGTGTGTGTGTGTGTGTGTGTGTGTGTGTGTGTGTGTGTGTGTGTGTGTGTGTGTGTGTGTGTGTGTCTGTCTGTCTGTCTGTCTGTCTGTCTGTCTGTCTGTCTGTCTGTCTGTCTGTCTGTCTGTCCGTCCGTCCGTCCGTCCGTCCGTCCGTCCGTCCGTCCGTCCGTCCGTCCGTCCGTCCGTCCGTCCGTCCGTCCGTCCGTCCGTCCGTCCGTCCGTCCGTCCGTCCGTCCGTCCGTCCGTCCGTCCGTCCGTCCGTCCTCCGTCCGTCTGTCTGTCTGTGTGTGTCCGTTTGTTGAGGGGAAAGTATTCCCACCCCTCTCTATGTTCCAGTGTCCTGTAGTTAGCTGTTAGAGATTAGCACATCTCCCTCCATGTAGCAGATGGTGTGTCTACGTCAGACATGCTAACTCCATGGTGCGACAACACACACACACACACACACACTAAGACACACACACACACACACACACACACTAAGACAGACACACACACACACACACACACACACACTAAGACACACACACACACACACACTAAGACAGACACACACACTAAGACAGACACACACACACACACATACTAAGACACACACACACACACACACACACACTAAGACAGACACACACACTAAGACAGACACACACACACACACACACACACACACACACACACACACACACACACTAAGACAGACAGACAGACACACTAAGACAGACACACACACACACACACACACACACACATAGACAGACAAGACGGACAAGTACAATTACAGGATATTATTTTGTCCCAACAGTGAAGTGGAAAGTGTGTGAGAGGTGGTGTTTTGGAAACAGAAGACCAATAACATAGCCACAAACACACACACACACACACACACACACACATATATACACACACACACACACACACACACACACACAGGGGGCTACACAAACACACACACACACAGGGCTGCACACACACACACACACACACACACCAT
>NW_027648515.1:32500-37500 GCF_949987685.1 Ammodytes marinus
TCTATAGTACTTCTTCTTCTTCTTGGTCTTCCAACAGGTGCATTTCCCCAGGACGCCCACTATATATAAAAACGTGTAAGTAAGGCCGTTAAGTTTGTCCGTTCTGTGCTACTGTAGAAACATGGCGGTGCAACATGGCAGTGATGATGTGTTTAATGTCTAGCGTTCTGTATGTCAGGTGGACATGTTAGGTGGAAAACAAAATGGTTTCTTCAATACTGTGTCAATCGATAAACAATCTTGTAGAATGTGACTGTCCACAACACCTGCACCTCCTGCCTCTACAACACACACACACACACACACACACACACACACACACACAAACACATTGTCACAAACACACATTCTCACACACACACACACACACACACACATTGTCATAAACGCACACATGCAAACATTCTCACACACATACACAGACAAACACATTGTCACAAACACACACATACACGCACACACACACACACACACACACACACACACACACACACACACACACACACACACACACACAGACAAACACATTGTCACAAACACACACACGCACAGACACACACAGACAAACACATTGTCACAAACACACACGCACACATTCTCACACACACGCACACAAACACACATACAAACACACACAAAGACATTCTCTCACACAAAGACATTCTCTCACACACGCACGCACGCACACAAACACACACACACACACACACACACACACACACACAAATAAATTCTCTCACACATTATTTCACACACACACACACACACACACACACACACACACACACAATCAATGAACACCTCATGCTTCCACAACACATCGATACACTGACACGTCTACACAGATCAAACATCAAACACCTTAAGACCGCCATGTTACAACCTGTCTCTATGGGAGAATACACACACACACACACACACACACACACACACACACACACACACACACACACACACACACACACACACACACACACACACACACACACGTCAAAGGTGCTCCCAGGAACTTTTAAATATTTCTGAAACAGTCTCATTTCTCCTCTGATGATCATAAATGACATGTAACAGCAAACGAGACCATCAGTGAAAAGAATGCTATTTTTATATAGTTTTTCTTAATGCCTTTGTCATGGGTATACGCTCACCCAGGAACAACAGCTGGCGTAGTAAAAACACTACCGCTTTTGTCCAAAGGGGGAGCTAGAATAAACACACACTGAAAGTTCCTCGGAGCACCTTTAAACGTAATTGTTGCTTGTCCTTATGATACGACTGTACCACTTAATATACACTTCAACGGGGGCGCCCTTAGCTCAGTTGGTAGGGCGTCCCCCCCATGGGCCTCGGCCAGCAGCGGACCGGTGTTCGATTCCAGCCCGCGGTCGTTCTCTGCATGTCACTCCCCTCTCTGCCCCATTTCAACTCTGTCTCTACACTATCAATAAAGCATAAAAATGCCAAAAATATATATATAAGGTAAGGGTCTTTCATACACGTTTCTAATGTGTATTCTATACTTGATGTCATTTAATAAAACATCTATCTATCTATCTATCTGTCTATCCATCTATATATCTGTCTACCCATCTTCCAAAAGGGCCACAATCGAAACCATGACTTTTTGAAGAGGGTCTTCATTTTCACAAAAACACAAAGTTATGGAGCGGCTGTGGTGCAGTGTGTAGGGCGGTCGTCCACTGGGTTACAGGGTCGGTGGTTCGATCCCCCGTCTCCCCGCCACATGTCCAAGTGTCCCTGTGTGTGTGTGTCTGTGGGTGTGAATGAGACATGTCCAAGTGTCCCTGGGCAAAGAGACACTGAACCCTAAATGTCTCCTGATAGTTAGCTTGCACCCTGCGTGGTAGCTGCTGCTATCGGTGTATGAATGTGTGTGTGTGATTGTGTGAATGTGTACAAAACAATGTAAAGCGCTTTGAGTCTGTGAAAAGCCAGGGAAAAGAGCTTTATAAGTGGGGTCCATTTACCATTTACCATATAGACCCTTACCGTCAATTTAGAAGTTAAAACTAAACTTTTGCATCAACTTGAAACGAAAACAACAAATTGCCAATCAACCAGGCACCCCACTACCACGACCAAAAGTACCCGATAATCAGGGGCTAAATTGGGCCTCCTAACATCACAAATTACACCCGGTAGGACCACAGCTTTCTCTCTCTGTGTTATTATCACAGCTAATCAAACTCTTACTCTTTAGAAAAATCGTGTTTTTATACTCACACACACACACACACACGCACACACACACACGCTATATCTCACACAACCCAGCCCACACACACACACACACAAATTCACACACACACACACACACACACACACACACACACACACACACACACACACACACACTCACAGGCTCCTTTCTTTCCCTAACAGCTGGGGCCGTCACTAATAGGCAGAATTAAAGAGAAAACTGTGAAGCAATTGAAGCACTTTTCACAGCAGCGGTCAAACTAAGTCTATTCATTATATAAATGTCCATTGTGATCTAACTGTAGCACGTGTGTATGTGTGTGTGTGTGTGTGTGTGTGTGTGTGTGTGTGTGTGTGTGTGTGTGTGTGTGTGTGTGTAGCACTTATTTAAAAGTGGACTCAGGGATTTTGGAGAAAGCTCATTGTTCAAAATCACTTTTTGTCAATATCTCAGTGAATATCTCCTCCCGATCCGCTACCTGTCCGTACTGTGTGTGTGTGTATTGAAAGAAAACCTGGTGTTAAACCTGCAGTGTGTAGAATTGTGGGTTTTATTTCCTAGCAGATGTTGTAGAAAGTAATTATAATATCCATGAGTACATTTAATTTAGTGCATAATAGCTGAAACAATGTTTTAATTATTATTTTTTCCCTTAGAAAGGGTCTCATATATGTCCATATTTCTGCATATGTTGGACCAAGGCCTAGTGCCGCCATCTTGAAAGTGTCATATTTGGAATGTCATCACGTGCATTGTTTAAAATTTAGAATTGTTCTTGTCCTTGAAGGCCACTGTAGCTTCTGTTATTATTCAAAAGGGTTGGGGTTACCCAGGGAGCGTTGCATTCTAGAACTTTTTAGAACTTTCTTGATGATGTCATATTACACACTGCACCTTTAATACACAGCCTAGACTCTGTAAATAGGTATAAGTTACTAGCTGTAGTGGTCCAACCTTTGATTACTAGTTTAGAGAGGCTAGGTTATGTATTTGTGTATTTGTAATCTTCAGACACACAGTACAGACAGGTAGCGGATCATGAGGAGATATTCACTGATTTTGTCAAAATGTTCTCCAAGCGTTCTCCAAAATCACTGACTCCACCTTTAATCTGTGTGCCTTCCACGTGGCTGTGTGTGTGTGTGCGTGCGTGTGTGTGTGTGTGTGTGTGTGTGTGTGTGTGTGTGTGTGTGTGTGTGTGTGTGTGTGTGTGTGTGTGTGTGTGTGTGTGTGTGTGTGTGTGTGTGTGTGTGTGTGTGTGTGTGATTGATTACAGTGTGTTCAGTTGCAGTCTCTCGGGCCTGACTAATACCTGGCTAAATAACTGCTGTCAACAGCACTACAGTATGAAAGGTTCAGAGAACACAGGCTCAGTGTGTGTGTGTGTGTGTGTGATTATGTGTTAGTCTGTGTGTGTGTGTGTGTGTGTGTGTGTGTGTGTGTGTGTGTGTGTGTGTGTGTTTAAGTGCTCTTGGTTGTTCAAGCAGTGTGGCATTGTGCAAAGACTCCATTTTAAATTCAAGTTCATTCTAGCGCCCCCTTTGGACAAAAGTGGTAGTGTTTTTACTACGCCAGCTGTTGTTCCTGGGTGAGCGTATACCCATGACAAAGGCATTAAGAAAAACTATATAAAAACAGCATTCTTTGGACTGATGGTCTCGTTTGCTGTTACATGTAATTTATGATCATCAGAGGAAACATTAGACTGTTACAGAAATATTTAAAAGTTCCTCGTAGCACCTTTAACGTGTGTGTGTGTGTGTGTGTTTGTATGCTTGTGTGTGTGTGTGTCTGTGTCTGTGTCAGTGTGTATGTCTGTGTGTGTGTGTATGTCTGTCTGTGTGTGTCTCTGTGTGTGTGTGTGTGTGTGTGTGTGTGTGTGTGTGTGTGTGTGTGTGTGTGTGTGTGTGTGTGTGTGTGTGTGTGTGTGTGTGTGTGTGTGTGTGTGTATTCTCCCATAGCGACAGGTTGTAACATGGCGGTCTTAAGGTGTTTGATGTTTGATCTGTGTAGACGTGTCAGTGTATCGATGTGTTGTGGAAGCATGAGGTGTTCATTGATTGTGTGTGTGTGTGTGTGTGTGTGTGTGTGTGTGTGTGTGTGTGTGTCTGTGCGCTTCTATGCATGTGTGTGTGTGCGTGTGTGTGTGTGTGTGTTTGTCTGTGCGCTTCTATGTATGTGTGTGTGTGTGTGTGTGTGTGTGTGTGTGTGTGTGTGTGTGTGCGTGCATCTGTGTGAGTGTGTGTGTCTGTCTATGCACTTCTATGAATGTGTGTGTGTGTGTTTGTACGTACGTGTGTGTGTGTGTGTGTGTGTGTGTGTGTGTGTGTGTGTGTGTGTGTGTGTGTGTGTGTTGTAGAGGCAGGAGTTGCACGTGTTGTGGACATAGTCATATTCTATTGATTGATTGTACATGTCCATACAGATACTCATCTCCAATACACAGGGTGGGAGGGGGGAGGATTGGAACCCAGCCAAAGTCTCCATTCCAAATCACATCCCTTTTGCTATACTACATACTAAATCATACTGTTTCCCATACTTCAAAATGCAATTGGATGTACTTAGGGCATCCTGGTATTTTTGGAATAAATAATTTGACATGCATGTATTGGGGACATCCTTATTATTTTTCTGGCATACTAGATAGTATGGATGTATGGGTATTGGAACTCAGCCACAGTTTACATTTTGAGCAGAGAGGTTCTCGAAAACTAGAAAGAGGGAAGAGCACACAATACAATTCAACCCTGAGTTCCAAATATATCTACTATTTAGT
>NW_027648515.1:72500-77500 GCF_949987685.1 Ammodytes marinus
ATTTCAACCAAGTCTGTCCTGGAAAATTTTACGCACTGTTCCTTTTTTCTTCTTTCTTTTTCTGTGTGTGTGTGTGTGTGTGTGTGTGTGTGTGTGTGTGTGTGTGTGTGTGTGTGTGTGTGTGTGTGTGCAAAAGGGAGACATCCACTGGTAACCTTGGCTATATTCACTTAATTCACTGTGCACTTGTTGTTCTAATCTCATTTCCTTTCTGCATTTGTGCCGAGGCGAGGACAGATATTTGTTTACTACCAACTGGCTCTACAGTAGTAATCATTGGTATTAGATTGTTTCTCAGTCATTTAGAGTAATACATAATGGATTGGATTCATACAGCGCTTTTTTCTAGGCACTCAAAGCGCTTTGCAGGGTTCCAGGTTCCATTCATTCACACACTATTGTATTAGATCGTTTATCTGTCATTTGTAGTATTGCTAATGTTAGCAATAAAAATATACGTGTTCTTTTAGCCTTATTTATGAAGGAAAAAATTACCATGGAGAAAGGTGTAAAATTCGGGATCTCGGCCTCAGTATTTATTTAAGTAAATTGACAAGGCAGGTTGACAGGACAAAAAGCAAGAAGAAGTGACATCTCTCTCTACATCAGAGATTATATTGTCTTCTAACATCATGAGACTGTCTACTGATTGGTTAAATCTTGTTGTCAGGCAGATTTCAGAGTCCTCCTCTTGTTCTTCCTCTTGGCCGAAACCAGGGATTATATGGAAGTCTTCCTCCCCCGGCCCGGAGCAGTTTCTAAGACGTGCTTGCTTGGCCACGGCCTTTGTTCTAACAGATCCTCTGCCTCAGGAATGTATCTTATCTCATGGGAGAATCAGGTTAGTTGTATTGCTCCCTTCCAAACCGAGACTGAAGTGAAACATTTATTACAGTCAAATGTGAAGAATATATCAATGGTTCAATTGATTATCAGAATCAGAATCAGATTTATTTGTCATTGCACCGTTACCGAGCAACGAAATTATATTCCAGTTCACACTCCACCAAGTGTGAACTGGTTATTGTCATTGTCATATAAGACAATGACAATAACATGGGTGGACAGGAGAGAGTGAAGAGTAAATGCATATTACGGGGGGGGGGGGGGGGGGCATAATATCATTACAAATTAGAGTTATTTTTCTAACACTAATAGGAAAGGTGACTCTTGCTTATTGTTGCACTATACTTATCTTGAAATTAACTCACATAATTCAATAATAATTTAAACCTGTTTGTTGAATTACATTTTTTTTTTTGCTTTTATCAGACAGATTGTAGAGTAATAAAAACATACAGCTCTGGAAAAAAATGAAGAGACCTGCACTCCAAATGTTCAGTGTCTCTCGTTTTACTCTTTATAGGCATATGTTTGAGTAGAATGAACATTTTGGTTTTATAATATAAACTACTGACAACATTTCTACCAATTGTTTTTTTGTCATCAAGAGCATTTTCAGTAAATTATATAGAGATTTAAGAAAAAATCCAGACTGGTCTCTTAATTTTTTTCCAGAGCTGTACATCAAAACCATCCCTGACAGTTCCAGCTATCCTAACAACCAAGGATACAGTGCCTTCATGAAGCATATGCTGTGAGGCTGTCTCCATATGGCTAGACAAGCACGGTCGCTTTCTTTTTCTGAAAAACTATTTTTTTTTTTTTTTTTTTTTTTCAAAGCGCCCTTTGACTAACATGATTTCCCAAGAGCCCTGGGTTTTGCAGGGTAAATGTCACGGCTCGACAGAAAAGAGTCGGTGAGTGAGTGAAAGGGTTTGTGTGTGTGTGTGTGTGTGTGTGTATGTGTGTGTTTAGGTGTGTGTATGAATGTGTGTGTTTTGTGTCTGTGTGTGTCTGTTAAAGAGTGTTAGTGTGTGTGTGTGTGTGTGTGTGTGTGTGTGTGTGTGTGTGTGTGTGTGTGTGTGTGTGTGAGAGAGAGAGAGACAGTGTGTGACAGTGTATCTGTGTGTGTGTGTGTGTGTGTGTGTCTGTTAAAGAGTGTTTGTGTGTGTGTGTGTGTGTGTGTCTGTTAAAGAGTGTTTGTGTGTGTGTGTGTGTGTGTGTGTGTGTGTGTGTGTGTGTGTGTGTGTGTGTGAGAGAGAGACTGTGTGTGTGTGTGTGTGTGTGTGTGTGTGTGTGTGTGTGTGTGTGTGTGTGTGTGTGAGAGAGAGACTGTGTGTGTGTGTGTGTGGCAAGGACATTATATCAGTAATGACAGCAGTGCAAAGAGGAGCTTCTACCGCAGAAGCTTTTAGACTCAGGTTATTGCAAATGCAAGGTCGAGAAAACAACTTTACAAATGCCTTTTTCTAAGGTTTTGTGCAGTTGTAGTTTCATGCAGTAAAATGTAGTTTTGTATGTGCTCACAATGTATACAATGGTAAAAACTAGAAGGGTTATGATTCTTATAGGATGTGCTAGATGTTGAATAATCTTCAAGCTGGGGTATGTGATTTCTGATTGGTCAAAATAGACATGAGCGGTACACTTTGACCAATCAGAGTGAGGCTCCGATTAAAAAAAATATATAAAAATAAAAAATAAATCTGATTCTCTGTTCTTATTGGCTGTTGGGACTGTCCATTCACTTTGGCACGACTTTGTTGGTGTAGAGCGTGTCAGGGAGGGACCATAGGGGAGGGACCAAAGAGAACAAGTGGAGCGGTTGAGGTATTTGGATTCGAATCTGTGTCCCAACTGCCATTTTCTCCCCAAATCCTCCACCCCAGATTTAATGCAAGACACGGCAGTTAAAAAAATACAGTTTTTTCAAGCTCTGGTCAATTTCTAGATTTTTGTCTATTATCTCCCATAACATCTTCTTTCATACTAGTATAAATCAGGTGTTTATTTGACTAAACCTTGTCTGTTTGCGTGTGTATATTTCTCCTATACAACCATCTTTAACAGACATTATCTCAACATTATTTTTTCAATACTCTGAACCAAAAAAATCTCAACTTCTAAAGCACTTACATCAACTAAACTTTCCATAATCATTCTCAGCACTATTCCGAAGGTTATTACAGAAGGATTTGTTCCTATGTTGTTAATCGTTTGATTTATGAGACATTTCAAACTTACAAACATGTCAAATGCTATGTTACAATCAGCAGACAGAATTTCTTAATAAAAACTAGTAGTCATGATTATACTAGATGTCTTTTAAACCATACATCCTCGGCTTTATTATATATATCTTCTAAATATGGCTTCACGCTTACTTAAGAGTTTCCTTCATCATTAAAGAAAATGGTGCTTGACAATTATATTTCTGTTTTAAATTAAATGTTCTACGTCTCGCTCAAGATATCCTCCACTTATTCTATTAACTCCCTAATTGTTTTTTGACAGCAGCGAGTGGCACACGTATTATAGCTACGAATAAATTAACTTGATTGAGATGACAATGGTCTTCTTGAATTATATATATTTTCACTTCACAAAAAAATTGAGATGTTTCAAGTGACAGAAAAATGACTCATCTAAATATGTATTGTGAATTATGTCTTTGTGTGCTGGCGGCATGAATATGCTTTCTTGAGTAAATGTAACAGCTGGACAGGGAGGACACAGGCGCAGAGACAGTACCAGTGTAAGAGGGTTTATTTAGAGGGAATCTGGGGTTTTGGGGCCGGGCTCCGGAGTGGGCTGGCAGGCATGGGGGTCCAGGGGGAAGTGCCAAGGGGAGAATCCGGGGAGACGAGCAGAGGCAGGCAAGAGCAGGCAGGCAGAGGGGTCCAGGGAGGGAGAGCTGGCTGGCTGACGAGGGCTGGAGCTGGTGGCAGGAGTCAGGCTGGGAGACTGTGGCAAAAAGCAACAAGCTAAATGCAGGCAGAACTACAAAAGGTCTAGGTGGCTGGAGAGTTACTGACTGGGTAACAGAGTTTACAATCTGGCAGTGTCTGGAAGGCAGGGCCGGGTATATGAAGAGCAGTTGATTGTTGATTGATGGCAGCTGTGAATGCTGGTAACTGACTCCAGCACACCTGACTCCAACCCTGCAATTAGACCAGCACACAGACAAGGGTAAAGGGGAAAAAACAACACAAGGGCTAGAGGCCCAAGCAGGATCATGACAGGAAAAGCTATTTTTTAACATTATGTAAATGGAGATGATGCCATCTTTAGTAACTATAGCTTCTTGTCCTTGAAGGCCACCGTAGCTTCGGTAAATTCTCCACAAAGGGGAGGGGTTAGCAAGGGAGCGTTGACAATCTCATCACTAGATAATGCTAAAATATTTTGATATTACACAATGCACCTTTAAGGCCTCTCTTTCTCTCTCACACACACACACACACACACACACACACACACGCACGCACACACTTGCTCACACACACACACACACACACACACACACAGAGGATGCAAACATTTGGTGTAACTCATTTTTAAATCAAATCACTTTCTGTCTGCATAGAACATTTGGCCTTAACAGAATCCTTCACTGTCCTCCTCTCACTCACCTTAGCTGTATGCTCATCTCCTCACAAGTTATAGCTACCATTAAAACACACACACACACACACACACACACAAACTCCCTACCCACTCACCAACACATAGTAAAGCTAGGAAGGGTATATTTGCCATTAAATTGGATGGGCACAAACCAACACACGCACACACACACGCATGCACGCACGCATGCACGCACGCACGCACGCACGCACGCACGCACGCACGCACGCACGCACGCACGCACGCACGCACGCACACACACACACACACACACACACACACACACACACACACACACACACACAGCATTAAATTGAATGGGCCAGTGCCTTGATCCAAGGACAAAACCCGCTGGCCTTTTTTTACAGCTAAATATGTACCAGTCACTCATGTGTGAGACGCAGAATCATCTCTGACATCTTTGCACTCGTCAAATACTGTGATGGAAAACTGGGTCAAAAAGTGTGTGTGTGTGTGTGTGTGTGTGTGTGAGAGAGAGGATGTGTGTGTGTGTGTGTGTGTGTGTGTGT
>NW_027648515.1:87500-92500 GCF_949987685.1 Ammodytes marinus
AAGCCTGTTCTATTTCTTCCTTTGCATGTGTGAAATTCAGTTTAATAAACACGCTAAATACATAATCATGAACATTTGCTGATCGCACTGCCTGTGTGTGTGTGTGAGAGTGAGTGAGTGAGTGAGTGAGTGAGTGAGAGTGAGTGAGTGAGTGAGTGAGTGAGTGAGTGAGTGAGTGAGTGAGTGAGTGAGTGAGTGAGTGAGTGAGTGAGTGTGTGAGTGTGTGTGTGAGAGAGTGAGAGAGAGTGTGTGTTTGTGTGTGTGTGTGTGTGTGTGTGTGTGTGTGTGTGTGTGTGTGTGTGTGTGTGTGTGTGTGTGTGTGTGAGAGAGAGAGCTGGGGGGGGGGGGGCGGGTTCACATGTCAGTCACTGAGTTTCTGAGGACCTGAACTGTTTCACTAACGCTGCTGACAGACCGAATTCCATCATCTGTTTGTACAGAATGTACAGGTGCACCTCATTCAAAGAGTCAGCTTTAAATCTCCTGCGAGGAACTTTTAAATATTTCTGAAACAGTCTAAATTTTCCACTGATGATCATAAATTACATGTAACAGCAAACGAGACCAAATACATTTTATTTTTATATGTTTTTTTTTTTTCATTTCTTTGTCAGTGACTTTTTTAATATTTGGGGCTGAGTTAAATCATGTTAAGACTAAACGTGTGTGCACATAAGATTTTTTTTTCGTATTGGGCCAAAACCAATAAAATAAAAACCTGCTGAGCCATACACACTGGGGAATCTTTTTACATAACTTCCTTGAAGTGTCAACCCCCACACACAAGCAAGCGCACACACACACACACACACACACACGTGCACACACACACACACACACACACACACACACACAGCTGTGGTTAACACCTCTCACTGGCTGCCAGCAGTGTTGTGCAACACAGTGCTGGTGTCAGCAACAAGACAAAGAGAATAATTCGCTTGTGATTTTGGGCTTTGAGGGTTTTACAGGATTTTCCTCATAATCACTATTAGGAGATGATTCGGGTTCAAGTAAATGGGGATGTTTTTTTTATTTCTTTCCCGGCTTCGCTTACCACTTTATAAGTCAAAGGAATGTGGCCACTTTAAGAAAAAAACAAAACAAGAATACAACAATAAAGTCTTATTATTACCTGAAAAAACTAAATACAATTTGGCTTACATAATTCGGGGGAAGAACAGTGAATGATTTATGATACATGCAAAAAGAGTATTTATTTGACCTTTACAGAGTATTTATTTTTTAAATATAAATTGTAGAAAGTTAGTTTTCAAAATATGTAAATACTTTGGACACTGATATGTTGTAGAAAAGGATGTAATGATTTGAACACTGGCTATATTCCACATCTAGAGTGTTTTTATTTAATAAAAAAGCTAATTTACTGTATTTAGATATTGCCAAATTTGCATATTCAGGAGAAGAAATTAATTAAAAAAAAATGGTGTTAATGTCAGTAATCAACTGGCAAAGTATATACGTTAAAAAATTACCCCATTCACCTGCAGTGTCTCAAGTATTCTAATATTGCTGTACATTTGCTGTAAGCCTGTTCTATTTCTTCCTTTGCGTGCGTGTAATTCATTTGAATAAACACGCTAAATACATCATTGTGAAAACAAAATGCTGACATTTTAACAGCGTCTCAATCTATCTGTATGTATTGCAGGCTGTTCTTGGCCCAGTGTTTCAGCTGTGAGGGTGAATGATCAACTGTTAACCACTACTGCTGCTCCACTGATTACAATGGTGCTGTGTGCTGTGTGTGTGTGTGCTGGGTGTGTGTGTGTGTGTGTGTGTGTGTTACCCTCTGTGCCTTGCATTACCCTGCCAGGCTTTCCATCTGCCTGCACCCCTCTCTGCCTCTCCTAACACTCTCCCAGGGCGAAAGGAATAATTCTCTCTCTAGATATTTGTCTATTTTCCATGTACTTGGCCGCCCACTACTACTCACTCTCCTTCTGACCTACAAATTTATCACACATGCTGGCTCTGTGTGTGTGCGTGCGTGTGTGTGTGTGTGTGTGTGTGTGTGTGTGTGTGTGTGTGTGTGTGTGTGTGTGTGTGTGTGTGTGTGTGTGTGTGTGTGTGTGTGTGTGTGTGTGTGTGTGTGTGTGTGTGTGTGTGTGTGCGCATGCTGGCACTGTCTTGGTGAAATACTCATGATTACTAAATCGCAGATAAGTACTTGCCAGGATTTTTTTTTTGTATGCACTTCAAGTAAGAAGTCAAAATGTCCAGATTAAAATTGCTCCAAGGAGCTTTGAGTTTGTGTTCATTCTAGTGCCCCCTTTGGACAAAAGCGGTAGTGTTTTTACTACGCCAGCTGTTGTTCCTGGGTGAGCGTACAACCATTACAAAGGCATTAAGAAAAACTATATACAAATAGCATTATTCTACACTGATGGTCTTGTTTGCTGTTACATGTTATTCATGATCATCAGAGGAAAACATTAGACTGTTTCAGAAATATTTAAAAGTTCCTCGTAGCACTTTTAATTCCTTTACTATTTTTTGTTAGCTCCCATGGACCCTTATACTCCAATACTGAACTGAAATTGCTAACCCTCCTCAAGTTCACAGATTGGCCACTCACACAGAGGCAGTAAATTGTATTGTACTTGTAGGAGATTGAGAAATTCAACAGACCTCTCCACAACTATTCATCTACTCCACCAGACAGCCACTCCAGAACTAAGCACTCCCTTTCCTGCTGAAAAGAATGGACCTGCAGACACACACACACACACACACACACACACACACACACACACACACACACACACACACACACACACACACACACCAGACACACCAGACACTCACACAGTCACTGTTGTGTATTGCTCATGTTGTGGGGAAGTCTTCACCCTAAAATTACATTATTACTTTATGGGGACTTCCATTGTGTCCCCAAAAGGAGGGTAGGTCCCCACAATATCAGTGTCTAAACAGAAACAATGTCCCCACAAAATTACTAATACAAGCACACGCACACACTAACTAACGCACACACGCACACACTAACTAACGCCAGCATGTGTGATACATTTGTAGGTCAGAAGGAGAGTGAGTAGTAGTGGGCGGCCAAGTACATGGAAAATAGACAAATATCTAGAGAGAGAATTATTCCTTTCGCCCTGGGAGAGTGTTAGGAGAGGCAGAGAGGGGTGCAGGCAGATGGAAAGCCTGGCAGGGTAATGCAAGGCACAGAGGGTAACACACACACACACACACACACACACACACACACAGACACACACACACACACACACACACACACACACACACACACACACACAGCACAGCACACAGCACCAGTGTAATCAGTGGAGCAGCAGTAGTGGTTAACAGTTGATCATTCATCCTCACAGCTGAAACACTGGGCCAAGAACAGCCTGCAATACATACAGATAGATGGAAACGCTGTCAACATAGTGTGTCTATTAAACTGAATTGAATGCATGCAAAGGAAGAAATAGAACAGCAAATTTATGAGACACTGCAAATTAATAAGGTATTTTTTTTAACTTGTATATCTTCATGAAACGTTGCCAGTTAATTACTGACATTAACACAATATCTTTTTTCGTATTACATGTTTTTTCCATAAATATGCAAATTTGATAATATCTGAATACAGTAAATTTGCATTTTTTAATAAAGAAAAAAAAACTCTGGATGTTGAATATAACCGGAGTTCAAATCATTAAATCCTTTATAACGTATTAGTGTCCAAAGTATTTAACTATTTTGAAAACTGACTTTTATTAATTTATATTTAAAAGATAAATACTCTGTAAAGGTCAAAAACATTTACTTTTTGCATGTATTTAAGTATAATAAATCATTCACTGTTCCCGCCTGAGTTACGTGAGCCAAATTATCTTTATTTTTTATCAGGTAATAATACAACTTAATTCTGTATTCTTATTATTCAAATAGTTTTCTGAAAGTGGCCACATTCCTTTGACTCATCAAGTAGCAAGTGAAGCCAGTGTGTGTATGTGTGTGTGTGTGTGTGTGTGTGTGTGTGTGTGTGTGTGTGTGTGTGTGTGTGTGTGTGTGAGAGACAGAGAGAGACAGAGACAGTGAGTGTTTGTGTGTCTGTGTGTGTGTCTGTGTGTTTGTTTGTATGTGTGTGTGTGTGTGTGTGTGTGTGTGTGTGTGTGTGTGTGTGTGTGTGTGTGTGTGTGTGTGTGTGTGTGTACAGTACAGTACAGAGGGGGCAGGTGGCGAGACCAGTGTGAATTATAGTCAAGCAGATCCAGATTTGGTTTGAGTTCTTGAGTTTTACGGGGGTATGTTTGACGTGTAGACTGTCAGTTTGAGTCCAGTATAACAGTGTAAACAATGCTTGTGTGTGTGTGTGTGTGTGTGTGTGTGTGTGTGTGTGTGTGTGTGTGTGTGTGTGTGTGTGTGTGTGTGTGTGTGTGTGTGTGTGTGTGTGTGTGTGTGTGTGTGTTGACGGACGGAAAACCAGAAAACATACTGCCTTATATAGTCTGCACGGAGGCTTAAAAAACAGTGAATTCCGAGGATATTTATATCATAATATTGTCCAAGTAAATATAGTTTCAATCAAACTGTGAAGCCAAATTAAGCTTCCGGGGCTGGTGGTAGGACTCTGCAGAGGTGGAGAGAGAGAGGGAGAGACAGAAAGAGAGAGAGAGAGGATGTGAGTGTGTGTGCGCGTGTGTGTGTGTGTGTGTGTGTGTGTGTGAGAGAGAGGGTGTGTGAGAGAGAGTGTGTGTGTGTGTGTGTGTGTGTGTGTGTGTGAGAGAGGGTGTGTGTGTGAGAGAGTGTGTGTGTGTGTGTGTGTGAGAGAGAGAGAGAGAGAGTGTGTGTGTGTGTGTATGAGAGAGAGAGAGAGGATGTGTGTGTGTATGAGAGAGAGAGAGAGGGTGTGTGTGTGAGAGAGTGTGTGTGTGTGTGTGTGAGAGAGAGAGAGAGAGAGAGGATGTGTGTGTGTATGAGAGAGAGAGAGGGTGTGTGTG
>NW_027648515.1:97500-102500 GCF_949987685.1 Ammodytes marinus
CAAAAATATCCTCAAGCGCCACAAGAAAAGTGATTTTTCAGGTAAAAGCCAACCCAAACATTACACCTGGAGATTTGCAGACAATTTGAAACCACCATTATTCACTTGGGAGAAGGTTCTCTAGGTGGTAGGCAGAATTGCGTTTTTGCCCAAACATGGCGGTTTTGGTTATGACCAAACAGTTCAATTTTTGACTAATCTGTCCACAGAATAAGACTTCAGGTATCTCCAGGTGCTCTCTGGCAAAGTTGTGACAAGCAGTTTTGTTCTTTTTTGAGAGCAGAGGCTTCTTCAGCAACCATCCCATGAAAGCCATGTTGACTGAGTTTTCTTCTTATTGTGGAACCATGCACATCTGTCCCAGATGCTGCAAGAGAGGTCTGCAAATCACCAGATGTAATGTTTGGGTTGGCTTTTAACTGAAAAATCACTTATCTTGTGGCGCTTGTGGATATTTTTGAAGGAAGTCCACTTCTAGGCAGATGTTCAGTCACTCTTAAGGCTCTTCATTTGTAGATGATTTGCCTCACGGTGGACCGATGGAGCTCAAACTTTTTTTAAAATAATTTATAGCTGTCCCCAGACAAATGTGCAGCATCACAACTCTATTCCTGAGATCCTCTGAGATTGTTTCCCCTTTTAGCATGTCTGACCTGTATGGGTTCACTTTGGTGAGCCTAAACTGACCTGGTTTTATCTCTGTTGTATCTAGTGCCGCCCAATTTCTTCCCTAAAGATCTCTCACTACATTGGTCCATTTCATGACTCAATTTGGCCCATCTGATTGTGTTTACCTGCTCCATTTAAGCAATGCAGCTCAGGGTTCACAAACTTTTGCACATACAACATTCGTCAAATAATTTGTTTTATCTGTTTTAACAATTGATTTCTGGAAAAGAAAAATGTTGAATTGATAAACAAACATCTGTTATTTCATATAAAAAATACTGGTATTGATAAAAATGAATTAATGATGGTTACAATAAATAAAATTCCAAAATGTTCAAGGGGTTCACAAACTTTCGCACTTGACTGTATAGTGGGCGTCCTGGGGAAATGCACCTGTTGGAAGACCAAGAAGAAGAAGAAGTACTATAGAATAAATAACTAAATACATCTTCACCTCATCACTTGATATTGTGGTAAGACTTGAGGCGGTGGTGGATGATGCCATCTTTAGTAACTATAGCTTCTTGTCCTTGAAGGCCACCGTAGCTTCTCAAAGGGAGGGGTTAGCAAGGACAATAATTTCTCATACGCACACACACACACACACACACACACACACACACACACACACACACACACACACAGACAAAATACAGCATCTAGGTCATCATGTGTTAATTATTAAGAAAAAAATTCCTCTCAAAATATGTCTCATCCTCAACCAATCAAACGTGTCGCCTCCTTTTACTACAACTTCTGACACACACACACACACACACACACACACACACACACACACACACACACACACACACACACTGCAGACCCAATGGACGGAGATAAAAGCAGAAATCCAGGCCTTGCATCAAAGCTGATGTGTGAACAGCTAGCCTGAGGTATGGCTCTTTTCTCTGTGGGAATGTTCAATGCGTGTGTCTCTTGGTGTGTGTGTGTGTGTGTATGCGTGTGTGTGTCTGCGTGCGTGTGCGCCTGTGTGTGCGTGCGTGTGTGCGTGTCTGCGTGTGGGTATGTCTGTGTGTGTGTGTGTGCGTCGGGGGTGCGTGTGTGTGTGTCGGGGGTGCATGTGTGTGCGTCGGGGTTGCGTTTGTGTGTGTGTGTGTGTGTGTGTGTGTGCTTGTGTGTGTGTGCGTCTGTGCGCCTGTGTGTGTGCGTGTGTGTGTGTGTGTGTGTGTGTGTGTGCTTGTGTGTGTGTGCGTGCGTGCGTGTGTGCGTCTGTGCGCCTGTGTGTGTGTGCGTGTGTGTGTGTGTGTGTGTGTGTGTGTGTGTGTGTGTGTGTGCGCCTGTGTGTGTGTGTGTGTGTGTGTGTGTGTGTGTGTGTGTGTGCGCCTGTGTGTGTGTGTGTGTGTGTGTGTGTGTGACTTGCCTGAGGTCCAAGTGTCTGGCTCTCCTCTGTCTCTTTGTTCTCGTCTTGTTGCATGTCTGTTACGACTTTCTAAAACATTTTAACCATTTACTTTCTCACTTACTTTCAGCAACTTTTTTACTTAAAGGAATACTTCACCCATACGGAACCAGCGTTCTATCATTATAAAAGCACTATTATAATATAATGAATGAGGCCTTTCTTCCCTCAGTCTTCCCTTGGCCCAGCTGTCCTGTTAATCCTAACCCTTACTGTGATGTCACAGTAAGGAAACTGTAGAGTTAGACAGTGAGACCATAAAACACTCTTTCTGCCTTTTCTCAGGCTAGGAAGATCCAATTTCAATTTTTTTTTGCACATTTATACTAAATAAGATCTCCGCGTTCAATACACCTTCATATTCCAACCGGTGAAGTAGGTCTTTAAGACTAATTTTTTTTTAAATTACTCTCAACTGCAGCTATTAGTGTTAAATCTGACTGGTGTTGAAACTGGAAAGTGTCCCGTATCCGTCCTAAAATATGGCCTGACAATTTAGTTCATAATTATCTAGTTATTTTGATCATATACCTATTTAGAAAAATATATTTTAAAACAGATATCTTTGTGTTTATTTATTTACCTTCTCAATGCAGATATTATCATATGTGGTGACATATGTCGGTGATTCATATTATCAGATCTGTGCCATTACCCCTAAACAAAAACATTTCTAAAAATTGTGTCTGCGATTTATTAAAAGATAAACTTCTAATTGCCCTTAAAGAGGACCTGTGATACTTTTCGACTTGTATGACCTATACACGTTGTTATAATGATTTATAGTCATGTTTAACCATACTAGCGTATCAAATAATTACGTACATGCATTTCGACGTATTCCCTGCTGACCGTCTGGGGTGGCTATGCAGAGCACTAAACACTAGGGCAGCCGGTCGAAAAATAACTTGTTCAAATTTCCGGGTAGTTTCTGTCACGCTCGGGTAGTTTCTGTCATGTTTCCATGTATGGAAATGCTGCTCAGGCAAGCTCCGGCTGCATGCCCCCACCTTCCTGAAAATCTCCCGCTGCTGGAAGGAAGGTAACCAATCACAACGGAGTGGGGTTTGCAGCAGGGGGGGGAGGGGCGGAGAAGCTCAAAGCAGTGTGTAGAGAGAGACTGCTGTGCTCGCTAGGGTAAGAGGAAGTGTGTCCCGAAAATCTACATAGTTTTTTGTGATGTGATTCGTGTCAGGTTGCTCTATAGCAGTTTTTAACAAGAAATTAAGACCAGAAAAGTAGTATAATAGGATCTCTTTAAATAAATATCCTTTTAGTTTTTCATTGTCCCCTCTCATTAAAAACATATATATATATATATTTTTTTTTTTTTCTTTCTTTATTTCGAACATGCAATAAAAAAATAGATGAATAAATAACAAACAAACAAAAGCAAAACAAAGAAATAGAATTTAAAAAAAAACAAAAGAAAAACAGACATGCTCGAAAGGGGGTAGGAGGAAGTAAAAAACTTATCTAGTCCTACCCCTTAACAGATCAATTTTGCTTGGATAGATTATGTTATTAGCATGTCAGTATAATAAAAAGCTATAATAATGCATATATACATGAGTACCAAATCATTTTGTGCATATATATATATATATATATATATATACATACACATACATACATACACACACACATATACATATATATAATAAACAATCATATATATATATACTATAAACTATTTATATTACATTATAAATACCCATACATGTATATTGTAAGTTACTATACATATATAAATATTACAAATATAAATACAATTACCATGTATTCTACAAAACTACAGTCTACATATGTCCTGTATATTAAAGTCATGAAAGTGTGACGGCCGTATTAAATGACCCAAGTGTTATATTTAGACGGCTTAAAGCACCGCAGTTTCATTGCGAACAAATTACATATAATAATGTCAGAGCCAAAAGACGCTGCTATTAAAACACATAAACATTAAACTAACATTCACACAGACATGCTAGGAAGAGCATAATCACTATGTGTGTGTGTGTGTGTGTGTGTGTGTGTGTGTGTGTGTGTGTGTGCTTGTGTGTGTGTGTGTGTGTGTGCTTGTGTGTGTGTGTGTGTGTATGTGTGTGTGTGTGTATGTATGTGTGTGTTTTTGTAGATGTTTGTGTGTGTGTGTGTGTGTGTGTGCTTGTGTGTGTGTGTGTGTGTGTGTGTGTGTCTGTGTGTGTGTCACATTAAAAAGTATATTTTCATACACATAAATGTCAATCGGGACTTTTATATGATGTAATGTGAAAACCAAGTATGGACAGTACATCCCAAAGGCTGTGGCTGAACCCTTGCCCTCATGAGTACATTATGTTTACATGCCATCTGTTTGCGTAATATTTATTTATTTGCGTTGGTAACCATTCCGCCTGTTACAGAATAGTAAGAAAATATATAGAATGGGATACTTAAAGGCCTACTTCACCGGTTGGAATATGAATGTGTATTGAACTCGGAGATCCTGTGTAGTATAAATGTGCAAAAAAAAAATAGAAATCGCATCATTCTAGCCTGAGAAAAGGCAGAAAGAGTGTTTTATGCTCTCACTGTCTAACCCAACATTTTCCTTACTGTGACATCACAGTAAGGGTTTGGATTAACAGGACAGCTGGGCCAAGGGAAGACTGAGGGAAGACTGAGGAAAGAAAAACCTCATTCATTATATTATAATAGTGATTTTATAATGATAAAATGGTTCCGTATGGGTGAAGTATTCCTTTAAACAAAATGAGTGTGAACAGTACATATATGTAACTTACCTAACTCTCAATGGTGTGTGATAGATTAGAAAGGTTGTTAAAGTGTGTTGGTTGTATTTCTGATGTCAACTTAGTTCGGCCTTCAACTGGTGTGTTTGAGTATGTGTCTGTCTGTCTGTCTGTCT
>NW_027648515.1:112500-120000 GCF_949987685.1 Ammodytes marinus
TGTGTGTGTGTGTGTGTGTGTGTGTGTGTGTGTGCCTCAGTGTGTGTGTGTGTGTGTGAGGGACAAATGTTAATGAGCAAAGAGTACTGTGAGCGTGAGAGAGCTGGGACAATAACGATCTCTGCTACTAAATTCCACTCTGTCAAACCCACATGAAGCGATACCCAGCGCAGTGTGGGATTATGCATTACGGCTGAGCTTTAGTTTCCATAACAACTTCATTTTAAGTCAACACAGCTGGCTCATGTTTACCCACCCAGTGGTTTAGACACTCACTCACTCACTCACTCACTCACGCACAGGCACGCACACATACACACACACACACATGCACACTCACTCATTCAGACAGACAGAGACACAGACACAAACTCACTCACAGAAAGACAGACAGACAGACAGACACAAACACACACACAGACACTCACTCACTCACACACACACACACACACACACACACACACACACACACACACACACACTTAAGCACTGACTAGACATATACACAGACACACACTCACACTCAATCACTCATACACACACACACACACACACACACACACACACACTTAAGCACTGACTAGACATATACACAGACACACGCTCGCTCACTCACACACACACACACACACACACACACACACACACACACACACACACACACACACACACACACACACACACACCTGCTTCAAACAAGCCCATTTTAAATCAAGGCCTTAGGTGAAATGTCCCACCTAATAGCTTGTGAGCACTGATCCCTCACACAAATGAGTTGACTTCACCTGTGCCATTAGCTTGTTACCATTAACATAACATGTACTCACTGACATGGAATGACATTATAATGTATTTAAATGGAGCTTAATTTACTTAAAGGCCTACTTCACCGGTTGGAATATGAAGGTGTATTGAACTCGGAGATCCTATTTAGTATAAATGTGCAAAAAATAAAAAATAAATCGGATCATCCTAGCCTGGGAAAAGGCAGAAAGAGTGTTTTATGGTCTCACTGTCTAACCCTACAGTTTCCTTCTTGTGACATCACAGTAAGGGTTAGGATTAACAGGACAGCTGGGCCAAGGGAAGACAGAGGGAAGACTGAGGGAAGAAAAACCTCATTCATTATATTATAATAGTGATTTTATAATGATAGAACGCCTGTTCCGTATGGGTGAAGTATTGCTTTAATTAAATCATTCCTTTAGTTGCCAGGAGATTTAAAGCTGGGGTGGAGGATTTGTGGAGAAAATGGCAGTTGGGATTCGAATCCAAATACCTCAACCGCTCCACTTGTTCTCTTTGGTCCCTCCCCTATGGTCACACACACACACACACACACACACACAGAAACACACTCACACACACACACACACACACAGAAACACACACACACACACACACACACACACACACAGAAACACACACACACACACACACAATCCCCACCAGACCAGCTTAAAATGCATTAGGTTTGTGGACAATGCAGAATTAAGATTACAAAGCAGAAACATACAGCTAGGGACAAAATGAGGCGGCGATGTGAAATTGGCTACGGCAGGTTTTTGTACTGCCAGGTAAAATCTGTTTGAGACTGTCCACCCACACACACAGGCAGAGACACACACACACACACACACACACACACACACACACACACGCTCTCGCACACACAAGCACTGACTAGACACATACATACATACACAGACACACACACGGACACAAGCATGCAGACTCACACACACACAGGCAGAGAGACACACACACACACATAGAGAGACACACACACAGACACACATACAGACAGAGACACAAGCATGCAGAGACTAACACACACACTCTCTCGCACACACAAGCACTGACTAGACACACACATACATACATACACAGACACGGACACGGACACAAGCATGCAGACTCACACACACACAGGCAGAGAGACACACACACACACATAGAGACACAGACACACATACAGACAGAGACACAAGCATGCAGAGACTAACACACACACTCTCTCGCACACACAAGCACTGACTAGACACATACATACATACACAGACACGGACACAAGCATGCAGACTCACACACACCGATTCACACACATACTCTCTCTCTCCTGTGTGTCGAGGAACTGAAGAAGAAAAGAGAAAAATACCCAAACAACCACAACAGACACTTCCTTAGTTTATTAGCAGAATTATAGAGCTCAGTTTGAACCTGATGAAAGGGTGTGTGTGTGTGTGTGTGTGTGTGTGTGTGTGTGTGTGTGTGTGTGTGTGTGTGTGTGTGTGTGTGTGTGTGTGTGTGTGT
This sequence comes from Ammodytes marinus, assembly GCF_949987685.1. Classification (NCBI taxonomy): domain Eukaryota; kingdom Metazoa; phylum Chordata; class Actinopteri; order Uranoscopiformes; family Ammodytidae; genus Ammodytes; species Ammodytes marinus. The sequence continues at coordinate 114,814 of NW_027648515.1, forward strand.
GTGTGTGTGTGTGTGTGTGTGTGTGTGTGTGTGGGGCAACTAATTAGGATCTGTCAGTCGGCAGACTAGTCGCCTGATTTTAGCTTTAATTATAGTTATCGTCCAAGTCTTCAACCCTCTGTCAAGCACACGCACACACACACGCACGCACGCACGCACACACACACACACACACACACACGCACACGCAAACACACCCACAAACACACACCTACACACAAACACACACACACACCCACACCTACACACACGCGCACACACACACACACACACGCACAAACACACACACACGCACGCACGCTCGCATTGTTAATTTAAATGTAGTGAGGGGCTGCTACACCTTTTGCATCATGATCCCTATGCAAGATTTTTTATTTTGCTTCTTAAAGGTGCTTCGAGGAACTTTCAGTTTGTGTTAATTCTAGCGCCCCCCTTTGGACAAAAGCGGTAGTGTTTTTACTACGCCAGCTGTTGTTCCTGGGTGAGCGTATACCCATGACAAAGGCATTAAGAAAAACTATATAAAAATAGCATTCTTTGCACTGATGGTCTCGTTTGTTGTTACATGTAATTTATGATCATCAGAGGAAAAATTAGACTGTTGTATTTGAAAGTTTCTTGTAGCACCTTCAACAACACCAGGCCATTTAAATAAGGACAGTTTGTTGGAAAGAAACCAATGAATATGCAACCTCTGTGATTCTAATTGTGTTGGAGATGAATACCATGTACTTTTTGAGTGTAAAAATGTGGATGTAATGTATTTTAGAAAAAAGTATCTGCCAAATTATTATGTTTATTTTCCATCCATGACAAAATTGATTTCACTTTTGAGGGCAAGTAGGCCAGGGGTTATTGTTAAAACAGGTGCCTTTTTGAGAAATGTTTTGCCATTGTTTAAGTGATGTTTTTGTTTTGTTTTGTTTTGTTTTGTTTTTCCTTGCCGTGCACCATTGTTTTGTTTTGTAATGATTTCAGTTGAATTGTGTGCTCCATGCCATGTGCTATGGCCGTGAGCCGTAATACATAAATGAAATGAAATGAAATTGTCGTGATCACAGCTGGCTGCTGTGCGCTCCTCCTCCTTCTGCCACTCCCACTCCCCCTGTCTGTCTCCACACCTGGTTCTCATCACCAATCAACTCACCTACATCTACTCCTGGTTTCCCTGCTGTCGTCGCCAGATTGTTATCATTCCCTACCGTGGTAACTATTCACGCCTGGCTCCAGTTGTTAGTAACTCGCTCGTTCTAGTTTCTCGTATAGTTTTTGTGATCCTGCTTAACTTGTGTTTTCCTCTGCCTGCAGTTACCCGGATCACTACCTCCAGTCTACCTACCTGCTGCACTACCCCTGGCTTCCCCATTCACCACCTGCTCCCCACCTCGTTAAATAAACCTTTTATTTAAATCCTACTTCGCCTCTGTCTGCTCTTGGGTCCGGTATCGTAACCGTAACAGAACGATCTGGCCAAGATGGACCCAGCGGACATGGACTTTATCCGCGGAGCTCTCGCCGCCCAAGGCTCTCGGGTTGCGGAGCACAGCAAAGCCCTCTGGGACGCTATGGAAGCCTTTAAGAATCTCGCTACTCGAGTTACTCAGTTGGGTGCGCAATTGGACTTACTGGCCTCCCACATCACAGCGCTTCCACTACCAGCGGCACCTCCGCCTGCTCCCACTCTCCCGTCACACCTGCCACGAGCTCGTGAGCCCTTCATTCCTGCGCCGGAGCGCTATTCTGGAGACATGGGTACGTGCAGAGCCTTTTTGATCCAGTGTTCCCTAGTTTTCAGTCAGCAGCCTCTCACCTACCCCACTGAAAAAGCGAAGATCGCTTACATTATGGGGTCACTTAAGGGTAATGCACTAGCGTGGGCTTCAGCATTATGGGACAGTGATTCCCCAGTTAATGATAATTTTGACCTTTTTGTAGCTGAGATGAGGAAGGTTTTTGATCACCCAGTAGAGGGAGGGAACGCCGCCAAACGGCTTATTTCTCTACGTCAGGGCTCCCGCAGTGTAGCTGAGTTCTCCGTCGAGTTCTGGACCTATGCAGCCAGGTCAGGCTGGAACGACAAGTCACTACGTGGGCTTTTTCTTTCCGGTCTCAGTGAGACAATCAAGGATGAGCTGGCTACTAGGGAGGAAGCGGACACTCTCGATGAAATGATTTCCCTCTCTATCCGGCTGGATAATCGCCTACGCGAGCGGCGTAGGGAGAAGACAGTCAGCTCCGTGCCCCCGGCATCCGCTGCTTCCCATTCTCCACACTTCCCTGAGACTGCCCTCTCTGCTCCCGTGACGCGTGCTGTCACTGAAGAGGAGCCCATGCAGCTGGGGGTCACACGTCTCACCCAGGCAGAGCGGCGTCATCGGATTAAGACCGGAGTGTGTCTGTACTGTGCGCTGCCCGGGCATCTCATCTCCACCTGTCCATCACTGCCCGAGGGGCAGGGCTCTGCCGTGAGACTCGGGGCCCTGCTGTGCCACGCCTCCTCCGTCCCCGTTCCTCACTGTTCTCGCTCACTGCTGGATGCCACTCTCCTGTCCCTCGGTCATCCCTTTCCTGTGTCAGCCCTGGTGGATTCTGGAGCGGAGGAGAACTTCATTGATGCCGGTTTCGCGTCTCAGGTTGGCATGAGTTTGGAACAATTACCCTCTCCCTTAACTGTTAACGCCTTAGATGGCCGCCACCTGGCCCTTATTACTCACCGTACCAAGCCCCTTGAGTTAATTGTTTCTGGTAATCACCACGAGATTCTTCAGTTTCATGTCATCCTGTCTCCCCTCACTCCCCTGGTGCTGGGTCACCCCTGGCTCAAGCGGCACAATCCCCAATTTGACTGGTCTTCTGGCAAGGTGGTGAGTTGGAGCACTTTTTGCCATTCCACCTGCTTACAATCTGCTCTGTCTCCAGCAGAGGGAGGTGTTCCATTGCCACAGGAACCCCCCGACCTCTCCTTGGTTCCCTCACATTATCATGACCTGGGAGAGGTCTTTAGTAAGTGTTGTGCGCTCACCCTGCCTCCTCATCGCTCCTATGACTGTGCCACTGATCTCCTCCCCGGCGCCCCTTTGCCCAGTAGTCACCTGTTTAACTTGTCCCGTCCTGAGAGGGAGGACATGGAGAAGGTCAGGGCAGTGACAGATTGGCCCATCCCTGATTCCCGCAAGAAACTGCAGCAGTTTCTGGGATTTGCCAATTTTTTCCGGAGGTTCATCTGTGACTACAGCAGGGTTGCAGCCCCTCTCACCCGTCTCACCTCTCCTGCCCTCCCATTTGCCTGGACGCCTGAGGCGGACGCTGCCTTCTCCGACCTTAAAAGGCTTTTCTCGTCTGCTCCCATCCTTATCCAACCGGACCCCTCCAGGCAGTTCATCGTGGAGGTTGATGCATCTGACACTGGGGTGGGGGCGGTCCTGTCCCAGCGCTCAGTTTCTGATGAGAAGATTCAGCCCTGCGCTTTTTTCTCTCGCCGGCTGGTTCCTGCTGAGCGTAACTATAAGGTGGGTGACAGAGAACTGCTGGCTGTTAAACTGGCGTTGGAGGAATGGCAGTACTGGCTGGTGGGGGCAGAACAGCCGTTTGTGGTTTGGACCGACCACAAGAATTTGTCTTACATTCAGACGGCCAAGCGCCTAAGTTCCCGTCAGGCCCAGTGGGCCTTGTTTTTTGGACGTTTCAATTTCACCCTCATTTACCGGCCCGGGTCCCACAACGTCAAGCCTGACGCCCTCTCTCGTCAATTCACCGCTGTGAACACACCGGTCCTCCCTGACACTATCCTCTCTCCTTCCTGCCTCAAGCTGGCCTGCACGGTTGATGCTCGGGCCTCTAATGGCCACACAGTTCGTCCCCACGTGCCTTTCAAGCACCCTGTGTCTCATCCCCAGCTGCCTTTCAAGCACCCTGTGCCTCATCCCCAGGTGCCTGTCCAGCGCCCTGTGCCTTATCCGCAGTATCCCGTCCAGCGCCCTGTGCCTTATCCGCAGTATCCCGTCCAGAAGCCGGTGCCTCATCCCCTCTTGGAGCGTAAACCATATTCTCCGATTCCCCTCTGGGGCACAGAGCCTCATCCCCAGGTGTCCGACGATTCCCCGGTGCCCGTGGGGCCCCCTGTGTATTCCCAGTTTCCCCTCTATGAGCCAGAGCCTCATCCCCAGGTGTTGGAGGATTCCGAGCCTCATACGGATGTGGTCAAGGACTCTGAACCTCTTCCCCAGGTGGTCAAGGAGACCGGGCCTGCTCCCCAGGTGGTCAAGGAGACGGAGCCTCATCCCCAGGTGGTCAAGGACTCGGAGCCTCATCTCCAGGTGACTTTCTGGGACCGCGAGCCTCTTCCTGAGCGCCACTCGAGGGAGCCTTATTATGATCCCCGGTATCCTGACTTCAACCCTGAGCCTCATCCCCAAGTGGTCAAGGACCAAGAGCCTCGTCTCCAGTTTCCTGTCTGGGATTCCGAGCCCTCGTTTCCAGTGACGGACCCTGAGCCTCAGCCCCATGTTCCCCTCTCTGAGCCTGAACCTCTTCCCCAGGTGGTCAAGGAGACCGGGCCCATCCAGATTGGCCTAGGCCGCCAAGAGGCGTCCATTGAGGAGGGGGTACTGTCGTGATCACAGCTGGCTGCTGTGCGCTCCTCCTCCTTCTGCCACTCCCACTCCCCCTGTCTGTCTCCACACCTGGTTCTCATCACCAATCAACTCACCTACATCTACTCCTGGTTTCCCTGCTGTCGTCGCCAGATCGTTATCATTCCCTACCGTGGTAACTATTCACGCCTGGCTCCAGTTGTTAGTAACTCGCTCGTTCTAGTTTCTCGTATAGTTTTTGTGATCCTGCTTAACTTGTGTTTTCCTCTGCCTGCAGTTACCCGGATCACTACCTCCAGTCTACCTACCTGCTGCACTACCCCTGGCTTCCCCATTCACCACCTGCTCCCCACCTCGTTAAATAAACCTTTTATTTAAATCCTACTTCGCCTCTGTCTGCTCTTGGGTCCGGTATCGTAACCGTAACAGAAATGTTCTTATTGCTTTTGCAGTTTTTCCTTTTTTATCCAACATTTTTTTTTTCTTTATAAAGAAAAAAACAGTGGATTAACAACTGCAGTTTGCAATGTCATTTTGGATAAATGGCCTGACTTAAATTACCCAATGTTCAGCACATCAACAATAAACATGTTCT
>NW_027648515.1:125000-136864 GCF_949987685.1 Ammodytes marinus
GAAATAAAATATTATAAATGTAGTCTTAAATGTCTGTATGTTATACATATTGACTATACCTGCAGTCCTAAATTGTATGGAAAGACAGGAGTCCCCGTTTAGTTGGCACTAATTGACACAAGTTCCCTGTTGGTTAGGATGGAATGATATTCACACTCCATCATGGATGTAAAAAACTTTGGCAGATCATTAATACCTATGAAAATAATCTCAACTGAATTTGAGAATAGTTATAACACAACATATAATTTGAACATGATTCGTAGAGATTAACATGTTTTAATATATATTTAGTCTGCTGACAGCAAGTATCTGTTGCTGGTTGCTGGGATTTTTAACAATATGTAATACACACTATGGAATACATTAGAGGTGTAGTCTAGTTTTGTGTAGTGGGTATACTGTGATGATTCCCACCTCGCCTCTTCCTGAATATGCACCATAGCATTTTGTAAACATTTCTAAACATATGGCTTACACTGTGGTGGGTTTACAATGCTGTTGTTATTGCAGTTGGCGCAGCAAAGGTAAAAACATTTTACACCCTACTAACATGGGTTTAGAAACATCAAAATTAGGAAGAAATTCCATCACAAATTATTTGTGATGGAAGTTCTTTCAAGGTTGGAGGTCAACTCAGGTGGAAGAATATTTCAGGAGACTTGGATGAATTATGAAGCAATATTTATTACAGACTTGGCCAAGGAGAACCGGACTGCAACTCGGGTGACTTGCACTTCAATTCTGACAGACACTTCCTGAGAGCTGTGTATTAACCGTGCTATCTCTAACACCTCCCTGGCTCGGGCACCAAGCGTACCAATGTTTTGGTTCAGAGCTGAACACAGTGAACCATAACATTCTGGAGTCTAAAGAGATGAGACTTTATCTATACAACTGACTTAAGTGTCTCCTAACAGTCTACCAGGCTGACCTAGTGTCTGAGATATAGACAAACTCACAAGACAGTCATAAATTAACTATACATCTCTACCATAAATATTAACCATACTAAAGACTGAAAATTCCCTCCCAACATGTACTTTGAGTTCACTGTATGGAGGTAGTTTAGGGCAGAAAACCAGTCTGTGATTGTAGCAGCATGGTGCTATGTTATACATATTTACCCTACCTGCAGTCCTAAATTGTATGGAATGACAGGAGTCCCCGTTTAGTTGGCACTAATTGACAGAAGTTCCCTGTTGGTTAGGATCGAATGATATTCACACTCCATCATGGATGATAAATACCTAGCTAGATCAATAATACCTATGAAAATAATATTAACTGCATTTGAGAATAGTTATAACACAACATATAATTTGTAAATGATTTGTAGAGTTTAAAAATGTTTTAATACATATATTTTTTTAAAGATTTTTTTACGATAGCTGAACGACAGTGGGCACAAGTGGAGCGACATGTGCAACACTCTAACTACAGTCTGCTTTACCAATAGTCACCTGAGCTGAACAGTTCACAACACCTGCAAAACTCATTCCAAGCAACACACTGTCACAAACATCTCAAAACACAAACTTACACTGTCTATCAGAGCAAACAGAGTAAAAACACCAGCATCAAACACGAATAAACACATTACAAACTTTTACTCATTACAGTTTGAATAATGTGAGTGACTTGAATGAAAACCAACAGTTCGCTTCAATAGGATCACTGCCCGGCCTAATAAAAGTCACACACTCAAATATCTTGTTGGACCATCTTTAGCTTTGATTACAGCACATATTCGCTGTAACACATTTTGATACGCTTTATTTTGGCACATAAAGTTGCTTAGAACCTAGGCCTGACCAACCTGGTTTTACATACTTTGGGCCGGTTTCACAGACATGGATTAAGCCTAGTTCTGGACTAAATTGTACTTTCAATGGACAATCTCCATTCAAAATTCCATTTAGTCCAGGACTAGGCTTAATCCATGTCTGTGAAACCGGCCCATTGAGTTTAATCGAAAACCCAGGGTTGATAAGCAACTCTGGGTTTTCGGTTTCAGAACAGTGGATCAGCGTTGGATTAATCAACTCTGAGCGTGTTCACTCTGGGTGGAGCGTGTGCGTAAAAGCCATCGTCAATGGATCGCTGATAACATGATTCACCATGGAAACAGAAGAAACACATGATTGATCCTCCCACTTCTCCACTTCTCAAAAAAGAAAAGAAAAAAAAATCTCCGCTCCTCCCACTAGAGTTAGAAATATTAACGAATGAGCTTATGGTATGGAGAAGAATTAACGGGGATATTGTCTCATAACTCTGATCTAATCTCCTCTGCAATTCAGAAAAAAACTGAGAAAAAATGTTTTGTCAAGAGAATAATTTCGCTTCCGTTTGATAAGCCATAGTCTATTTTAAAAAGTTACGCATATCAGCAGTAAAGTATTAAGCTGGCGCGGCACAGCATTGCTGAGAGTGTTTTATATTCGCTGTATAATATGTTGGCAAGCTATAGCCTAATACTGTGCAGTAACAGACTGTTGCTTCTTTTAAATGGGGAGTGAAATACATTGCGTCAGACACATTAGGTGACAGTTTCCATTGAAGAGCCTGATTGATTTATTACCAGATCCATTTTCCTCAAGTGATCACAGTTTAAATGATTGTATAATTTTTATATTCATATTAGGCTATTTAACGAGGCTCGTCTGCGACTTTAGGATCGCACAAGTGAACAGTAACGATCGCGTGCAGCCGCAGCGTTACATGAATCCACCTGACATAAATCTGTTCAGTGGCACAAACGTTAAAAAGCATACAATACTAATAGGTTTATTAATCTGAATGTAGAGCATGTCACGATGTGTAAGGGTGCCGCCTATATGAACGGACCAAGGGCTGAGAACAAGGCTACTGATCAGATAAATGATCGGTCAAACGTAAAATCATCAGGAAATGATCAAAACATCCCGATGGAGATTTCTATGGAGTGATTTTGCTTCAAACTGTACAGTCACGCGTGTGACAGTGACACTCTTTCTTCAGTCGGAGCTGCAGCGTAAAGTGAAAACAAACTCAGGGTAGGTCTAACCACCTATCCAGCAGGTTAGACCCATGGCGTAAGTTTCCACTAACTCAGAGCGAACAAACTCTGGGTTGCCTCAAAACCAGCTACCTGAAACACCCCTCTGAAGATAGGCTCTCAAGTTCAATATTGAACATAGCCAAGAGTTCTATTGTTGATATTTAAAATGTTGATACAACCAAATAATTGTATTTATTTTAAGTGATCTCCCATCATGAACATTATTTTTTTTCCCCGACCACATTTCTTCAAGGATGAAAGTTCACTACTATCTCTCCAGGCTTTTCATAATGCGTTGGACAGTTATTAACAAGATTTTAGTAGTTTCATCTTTTCCTGAGTAGTTTTATTTGTTTAATGCAGGCCAATAATTTCACTCCACTGAAACAAAGTTACATCTTTTCCCAAACCACAGCATATGTCATCCTTATAGCAGATGACAAAATTACAGGAATTGATTTATGTATTATAATTATAGAATATTTACACAAATAAATACTACAAAAAAATCAAAATGTTACGTGTCAATAAAATAGAAAATAGAAAAATATGATAATTAATAAATAAAAATATTATCTATTAAGGCAAACTTCTGATTTAATTTACTTTTGTTTACCTAATAAAACTGGTATGTTATAAAATAAACAATTTCATGTGAAATAATTTAAGTTCCCTCTAAAAAAATGTGCTGGTGTTTTGTTTCATTTTGGTAGTAGGAGGATTTCTTCCTTTTGAGCCAGAGAGCCTGAGAGACAATAAAAAATATTTGTTTCCCTTTTCTCAGGCTAGGGTGAACAGATTTCTAAAATATTTGCATATTTATACTACACTGTGTGCACAATTATTAGGCAAGTGAGTATTTTGGCCATATCATAATTTGTATGCATATTTTCCAACTTTAAGCTGTATACAATTGAGTGCTTATTCAATTTAAGCATACCAGGTGATGTGTATTTGCGTAATGAGTTAAGGTGTGGCCAAAGGAGTTCAACACTCAATATCAAGGTGTGCATAGTTATTAGGCAGTTTCTCTTTCTCAGGCAAAATGGGACAAAAAAGAGATTTAACGGACTCTGAAAAATCAAAAATTGCATAAAGTCTTTTAGAGGGATGGAACACTCTTGAAATTGCTAAGATATTGGGGCGTGACCACAGAACCATGAAACGTTTTGTTGCAAATAGCCAACAGGGTCGCAAGAAACATATTGAGAAAAAAATACGCAAATTAACTGCCAAAGATTTGGAGGCCCGTGGCTGGATCAGTAACGTACACAGAGCTCCACTTCGACTCAGACGGCAGCAAGGTTGAGGTGGGGTACTGGTATGGGCTGGTATTATTAAAGATGAGCTAGTTTTTTGGGTTGAAAATGGCATTAAAATCACCTCCCAAACCTACAGACAGTTTTTAGAAGACACTTTCTTCAAGCAGTGGTACAGGAAAAAGTCTGCATATTTCAAGAAGACCATGATTTGTATGCAGGACAATGCTCCATCGCATACATCGAAGTACTCAACTGCATGGCTAGCCCGTAAAGGCCTTAAGGATGAAAAATTATGACATGGCCCCCTTCCTCACCTGACCTAAACCCTATTGAGTACCTGTGGGCCCTGCTTAAACAAGAGATTTACAGTGAAGTAAATCAGTACACCTCTCGGAACAGTGTCTGGGAGGCTGTGGTGGCTGCTGCACAAAAAGTTGATCGTCAACAGATCAAGAAACTGACAAACTCCATGAATGACAGTGTGACAGTTATCGAAAAGAAGGGTGGCTATATTGGTCACAGATTTTTTTTTACATGTCAGAAATGTTTATTTGTAAATGTTGAGTGGTTTTATCATTCTCACTTTAACAGATGCAAATAAATAAGTGAAATGGGAAAATGTTTATTTTTTCATTTAGTTGCATAATAATTCTGCACACTAATAGTTGCCTAATAATTCTGCAAATATATGTATTCACTTAAAAAAGAAAAAACCTCACTTTTAATTTCTTAAACATTCAGGTTTAGGTTAATTTACATTTTGGATTGACCGAGAACACTGTAGTTGTTCAATAATAAATACATCCTCAAAAATACAACTTGCCTAATAATTGTGCAGACAGTGTACATAGGTTCCCAGAGTTCACTGAAACTTAATGTTTCCTCCAGTGAAATAATTATTTAAATAATTTTCCATCTTTTGAGTCTTTGATTAATATTTTTCTGGATTTCTTTTATTGGGATCATTCATTTAATAAAGACATATTACTTATACAGACTAACTTTCCATTGATGTGAAAGGTCACTCTCTTGTCCCCCACATACATACCTGCCAAACCATGCCCTTGCTGGCAGCCCTTCAACCCCCACCCCTGGCCTGCATTGTCTCTATTCAAAGTAGGCACTTCACACATTTTCTACAGCAACACTGGCAGTGAGTTGGACTTATGTTACAAGACTGTGATGCTGTGTCTCTCCCAGAGGCTGCATACATCTCCTTGCAAACATAAATATAGTGGATTTATTAAAAGAGGTATGGTAACAGTTGTATGCGCCAACATTTTTAAGCTAAACTTAGTTGGATATCTGGTTCCTTTAGTAACTTTATTTTAAGCCTAGAGTAGCTCCCTAAAAATATCCAGCCATGTAGGAAATCATTTATTTACCAACATAATCAATTGATGGATCCTTACGAGAAACATGTACAAATATGGAATTTACCTTTCAAATTCACTTTGAAGCCCATTAACCCTTCTAGTTTCACAAGGAATCCTATTGTGCTATCTACTCTGAAGATTTGGTTCCAGTTTAGGCGCCATTTTATGTTTTCCTCTGCATCCACTCTGATGCCCAGAGTGAACAATCATCTATTCCCCCCCATCTGTTGGGAATATATCCTACATGTTATGGCAAAATAAAGGCATTTAGGTATTCAGACCTTCATAAGGATGGGCACTTTGCTACTTTTTCAGACTTCCCAAAAGGTTTTAATTTACCTACATCCCATTTATTTATGTACGTTCAAATTAGACATTGTGCCTCTTCTCTTTTTTCGTGTTATCCTTCTCTCTCTATAAACCAACCATGGGAAGACCTTCTGACCTTTAAACCTCATCAGAAATTGCTAATTTCTAAGATTTATGACAAACTCATGGCTCTGGAAAACAATTTGGCTGTCGAAACTAAAAATGCTTGGGAGCGTGAGCCTGTGGTAAATTTGACAGATCAATAAGGTGGTACATAGTATAAGCTCATCTTCTCCCTGTGTCAGGCTGCATCTTATTCAGTGTTAAAGTGAGTCCAGAAATAGAGTCCATTTCAGCAAATCTGAAATGTATCCAAATGGTGTGGACCAGTGTGACGTATGCCACGCCTCCTCATGTAAATTTAGTCATAATTTCACTCCTCTGAAACAGAGTTACATCTTTTCCCAAACCACAGCATATGTCTTCTGACGTGGTTGTTTAGGAAATAAGAAGCTATTCACTCCATCAGTGAGAGTTGCACTCTTACAGTAAATGCAAAATTGCAGGAATTGTTTTTTGTATTACAATTATAGTATGTTTACAAAGATAAATACTACATTTGAAAATGTTACATATCAATAAAATATGAAATAAAATATAATGACATTTTGAATTATTGAGGCAAACTTCTGATTTAATTTATTTTTGTTTACCTAAAAAACTAACATGTTATAAAATAAACAATTTCATGTGAAATAATTTCACTCTCCTCAAAGAAAATAGTAAGATCTTTGTGTGAAGTAACTAAAATTGTTCAAACTGTATAAAATTAAAAAATAAATTGTTTGCTGATTTTCCATCTTTTGAGTTTGTGATTAATATTGTTCTGGATTTGTTTTATTGGGATCATTCATTTAATAAAAACATATTACTTATACAGACTAACTTTCCATTGATGTTAAAGGTCACCCTTGTCCTCAACATGCATACCTGCCAAACCATGCTCTTGCTGACTGCCCCTCTACCCAACCCCCGGCCTACATTGTCTCTATTCAAAGTAGACACTTCACACCTTTTTTTACAGCAACACCTTTAAACCTCACCAGAAATTTCTCATTTCTAAGATTTATGACAAACTCATGGCTCTGGAAAACAATTTGGCTGTCAAAACTAAAAATGCTTGGTAGCGTGAGCCTGGGGTAAATTTGACAGATCAATGATGGGATAAGGTGGTACATAGTATATGCTCATCTTCTCCTTGTGCCAGGCTGCAGCTTATATAGTTAAAGTGTTACATAGAGTCCATTTCAGCAAATCTAAAATCTATCCAAATGTTGTGGACCAGTGTGACAGATGCCACACCTCCTCATCTAAATTTAGTCATACGTTTTTTTATTGTCACAGACTACATACATTCTGGACTGCCTTTTTATGATTTTGGTGGGCAACAACTCCACATTTACTAGTTGCAATCAGAAATACTAGCCTTCACTTCCCTTCTGGCAAGACGTCATAGTTTACTTATGTGAAAATCTCCTTAACCCCCATTTATTTCTATCAGGCTTAAGGACGTTATGTTTTTCCTTAAATTAGAAAAAAATAAACAACAGTGAAAGACTCTTCTAAAAAAGTCTCACAAAAATGGGAATAGATCTTTAAATTCTGTCTGTGGTCAGAAATAAGCTGCAGTGTATACATGTGTGTGTGTCAGAGAAGTGAACATTTTCTAAGGTATATTCTCCTAACTGAATAAACAAACTTTCCTCACAGGAAAATGTGATCCCTGGAACACTGTTTGAAGTTAGAAAGCTTCCTGAAAAGTTACTGTTTCACTGTTGTTTACAGCAGCAGGGCCCACAGTTTGGTTTACAAACATATTCTAGTTGGTTCCAGGTTCCTCAAAATAATATTGTTTTGATATGTGATGATAGAATTGAATCACATTTTATTATAAACATTGAACTTCACAAACATGTTTTAACTTCACCTAACAATATAAGATAGCTTGCCTTGTAACCTATAGAACATAACGTTGATTACAAAAAAAGCTTTGCCTTCTAAACTTAAAGATGTAAAATACAAATTACTGGTTTTGCTAGAAATTTCTCGCTAGACTCTCTTCACTCTTGCCGAGATGACTACACATGGCTCTCCTCTTTGCTTGCCGCTGGAAGCTCAAACATGCACGTCACACCAAGAAATGGGCGTGTACTTAGACAGGAACAGCAAAAAGTGCAATCTGACTGGCTGTTGAGTTTATTTCTGCTTTGGCTGTTTGGTAAATCCATATCAGGACTGTTTTTTTGTTTTGTTTTTCATATCAAGCATTTATGTCAAAAGCTTATCGTCATAATCAACGCAAGTTTTATCGCAATTAATAATTGTAATCAAATGATTGCCGAGCCCTACTCTACAGTATGACTTTAGAAGGTGTCCCTTTTAATAAAGATCCTGTTTGCAGTATGTGAAATTATCATGATCTTAAAAGGAATCAAGATGTGGTCTTGCAAATATGAGATCTCCTGTCTCTGTAAAAACTTCTAGTCTGAGAGTAAAATATAAGAGACTTGTGACAGGTTGTCTTGAGATATGAGACGTGTCAGACTTTTGCTTTGTGATGCAGTTTTGAAAATAAATAAATAAATGTATTTCTTGATATTTACCTGCCCTCCACTCACTAAGGCAAGAGCCTGCAACACGTTCACATCAGGCAGTCAATCTCTAAAGAGCCTCGGCAGGGAAGAATAGCCTACAGTTAATGTAAAAAATAAAGTCACAAGCCAACTATAACGTTTGTGCATATTTTTTAATATATTCTCTGGTAAGTGCTTTTATTTATTCATTTGTTAACTAGAATTCATTTAGGCTTTTTATCTTATTTCCTTACTATTGCTTTGGTAAAGTTAACACTTATTTTCCATGCCAAACAAGCCCCTTTAAATGTAATAGAAATTGCATTGCAAAGGTAAAGAAAAAAGTGCCATTTTAACATTTAGGGCTTGAGGCTTTAGGGATTGTGCCTCAGTGACTCAGAGCAGGCGAGTGCTGTTTCTATCTGTGACAGCCTGTGTCACTCTCTGATCGTATGCAGTGTGGGGGATGGGTACCTGTGTCTGACGACGGTCGTTAGGCCTTCAACAACAACAGCTAACTTCAATAGCCAAGATGTTATGTTGAATTCAGAGTGACTGTGACATGGGTCATTCTCCTTCCGCTGTATTGGAGAAGATACTTTGATACAAATTACATTTAAAATAGGTTGAGTACAATCAACATTTAACTTTTGTTGGAAATCAAATCCTTTAATACAATATACTCAAAAAAGGATCTTAACAAGGTAGTAAACTTGAAAAAATTTAAAATATGCAACTCTTCCTTGAAAGCTCTTTTAAGCAATAAAAGTCCACTGAAAAAGTTAAACTTTCATATATTCTAGATTCATGACACAAAGTAAAAAATGTGAGGCATTTCTTTTGTTTTAATTTGGATGGAACAAACATGGATTAAAAAAATCCAGTATCTCGACGCAAATCAAATACAATGCGCTGTAATGTAGGGATCTCAAAGTGATCTGCACAAAACAATTTTGTTTTCCGGTAAATCTTTTAGTGCCAATGCTTACAGATCAGTCATTTAGAGATGGCTAAATAATACAAATGTAGCATACTGAAATGCAACATGATTGGACTGTTGGAAATAAACAAATAGGCCTTCAGCTGGAAAAGTACAGGTTCTAAGCACCAGTTCTAAGCACCAGTTTGATGGAAATGTTGTGATGTTTGAAAGAGTTTTTGCGGAATAGTGAATGTAAATACATCAGGGAAGGGCTGACAGTGAATCGTGGGGGCAGCATATTCCATCGGTCCGTCTCTTCTCCACCATAAAAATATAATGTATTTAATTTAATTAGAAATGGTTCAGGTTAAATAAAGATAATACAAGCAGGAATATTTAACTGAATGAAATTGTAGTCCTTGATGTGGTACATGATCATAGAATAACTGTTGAAACAGCATGAATTCAGAGTGACAGCTGACTGAACCAAGGATGCAACTGAATAAGATAAACTTTTGTGCAACTGAATCATGGCTTAAGCAAGCCAGGATAACAGAAATATCCTAGGTAAATCTTATCTTGGTTTTGTGCAATAGGCCGCAGGAAGCACACAGTGAACTGCCAAACTGTAAACAATCATGGAAATATTCCATACTGCGATCTGTTTAGTGATTTGGTGCCATCAACAAAAAACTGTGTCATTTACATCTTTAGGCTATAAACTGTGAGTCATTTACATTTTTGAGAGAGATTAAGAGAGAGAGAGAGAGAGAGACACAGAGAGAGAGAGAGAGAGACACAGAGAGAGAGAGAGAGAGTAAAACTACTGCCTGATTATATAGGGTTCAAAATAATAAATAAATACATCTAGACCTATACATTAAAAAGAAAAACATCACATTATTGTTGTTTTATATTGTCTAAATATGTATGTCAATGTCACGTTTTGTGGCTTGTAGCCTACAATGTGAAACATTATTTTCACTGTATTTTTGCTGCTGGACGCACAGCTCACAAGAATAATAGGCTGGAGCTGACACACTGTCAGATGTGTGTCGCGCCAAACCAACAAGGGACAGTTGGCCCATTATCGGTCGAACCTGTTACCATCAGAAGCAAAACACTCCGTTTAGACACTCCCCTCTCTTTCATCTGATCATTGAACACAGCGTTTTTACTCATCCTCACTATCAAATGTAATAGGCCTCAAGCCTATTGGCTCAGGGCTCCCGGTCAAACCAAAACTCATTTTCTTAATGATGGCAACAACAACACTTTCCCGTGATGTTAAGCTGACGGCGATTTATTAAAAAAGAAAAGAAGGAAAATGCACAGTGCTTCCTGCATTAGGGTCGGGTCCAGTGGCAGAGCAAGGACATTTTCATTGGGGTGGCCAGGATGGGGCCAGTGATAATTTTTGGGTGGCAAGCACAAGGGCTTCGGTTTCACTTCAACATAAGTGGGGGTCTGAGGGTAGTCCCCCATTAAAAAATGTGCTTCAAACATACCATTTTGTGCATTCTGGTGAATTTGGCCGGACCCAACTCGGGTCCGGCCAAATTCACACCACAAACAAACTGCAGCAGCCTGAGAGATGCACACTGAGTTTGTTCAGGTGTACTAACACGGCAGGTGTGAATACGCCCTAGCATCTCTGCCCCATTTAAACTCTGTCTCTACACTATCAGTAAAGCATAACAATGCCAAAAAAATAAAGAAATAATCCAGTTTGGTTTATTCCTCTTAAATTCATCCACGATGGAGTGTGAAAGTCGCACCAGCCCAACCAACAGTGGACTTCAGTCATTAGATACAGTGGAAGTGTGGACCTTTCTCTGTGATTGTGAAATAAACAAAATAAATATAGATTGAAGACACAAGAACACTGTCAAATTGATTGAAAACCTCTTCTTATAAAGATTATTAAAGGGAATCTTGAGGGACTGAATTACTCTAAAGGTCTAGGCCTCTAAAATGTTCTGATTGTAAAATTATAGTCTGATGATCAATCCGTTTTTGCAATTAATTAAAATACAAAGAACGTATCTTTCTCTTTTAACTTGTCACCCATAGTCTGACAGGAGAGAGTAGACAGAGAACCAAATTGGCAGCTGAACTGTCTTCACATACTGCAGGCTTTGGGTAGCTGTTCAGCCAGGTCTGAGATGGTCCAGAGACACTCTCCTTAACTCTCCGTTACATTTGGAGAATGTAGTACTGCAGGTAGGGTCAATTAGTATGACACACATAGACCACATTGACATTATTATTTCCCCTTAAGAATTATCCAGTTTGGCTTATTCCTTTTAAATTCATCCA
>NW_027648514.1:27500-30204 GCF_949987685.1 Ammodytes marinus
GAATATCTCCTCATGATCCACTACCTGTCTGTACTGTGTGAATATCTCCTCATGATCCACTACCTGTCTGTACTGTGTGTGCTCTGAAAACATATCCAGTGTTAATACTAGGGATGTGAACAATGTGTCGATTCTCGGCTCGATTTTCGACACGTGCTCAAGGCGACTCGAAAAATAGAAATCGGTAAATCAGGTGTTTTACTTTATTAGATGTTTAGGGGACATGGGAGACGTCCGTGATGCGAGTTCACGTGTGGTCACGAGCGTGCTGCAGGTGCTTCATTTCTGCAATGTACGCGCATAACATGTCCGCTGTGGGTCAACAGTGCAGTGCAACATATGCAGCATAAAGTTATAGCATTCGTCTACGACCGTGATGTTAAATCACCTTCACTCAAAGCCTCCGCCCGGGCAACGCAGTGAGTAGCGCTGTGACGATCACCGGGAGACCTCGCCAGTATGAGTGAGTGAGCCGCAGTGCAGAAAAACTCTGTGGTTTGATGGATAACATGATAACCGGGGCTATCCTACCTGTTAACGTTGTCTACAGGAACGGCTTCCGCGATCTGTTTGTATGTCTCCAGTCTAAACACAAAGAGCCATGTCGGCAAGCTGACAGCGCGACTGAAGGGACTGTACAGTGAGCCGCTCTCCTCCTTTAGTTTCTGTTTTCAGCCGAGTAAGTTACATTCACCTCCGACGCATGGACAGCGTTTTTAAAATGAAAGGCTCTCATTTTATTATCAAAAAGGCTTTGATGCAGATGAAGTCTGAACACACACAGCGAGCGGCACCAGTGTTTTTTAAAAGAAAGCGCAGTTTATCAGCACAACTACGTGCTGCTGCCGCAAAAAAAAGGCACACTGCATTTTATATTTTTTTTTAATGTCACAGTAAATCGATCGATTTGTCGATTAATGCCTCCGACACGTCGACACGCAAATAATGAGTCGTTTAACATCCCTAGTTAATACACAGCCTAGGCTCTGTAAACGGGCATGTTGCTAGCTAAGGTGGGCCCTTTGTCCACATACCAGTTTACAGAGCCTAGGCTGTGTATTAACACTGGATTTCTTTTCAGCGCACACAGTACAGACAGGTAGCAGATAGGCCGGGTGGATCATGAGGAGATATTCACTGAATTTGACAACAAGCGTTCTCCAGAATCATTGACTCCACCTTACACTGTTTATCTGACTCATAGTAACTGTCTGGTTGTGAAAGCTTTGTACCGGCCGCAGTGATTCAAACGACTTATCTGATTTAGATCATGAGGCAACACTGTCCACACCCACAATACAGCTCCATTTATTATGATACACACAATGCAAATGAGCGTGTGTGTGTGTGTGAGTGAGTGAGTGAGTGAGTGAGTGAGTGAGTGTGTGTGTGTGTGTGTGTGTGTGTGTGTGTGTGTGTGTGTCTGTGAGTGAGTGAGTGAGTGAGTGATTGAGTGAGTGTGTGTGTGTGTGAGAGAGTGAGTGTGTGTGTGTGTGTAACATTTAGATTGCACTCAATGTTACGCACAACATATATAAACAGACCTGCTGCTAAAAGATCAAACACGTTACTGTTGTGTTTTGAACATCAGGGCCACCGTAGTTAAGAGCTGTTAACACACACACACACACACACACACACACACACACACACACACACACACACACACACACACACACACACACACACACACACACACACACACACACACACACACACACACACACACACACACACACACACACACACACACACACACACACACACACACTTCTGTAAATTTGCAAACTGAGAGAATGGGTAGAAGGAGTTCACCTCAACACACATTCCTGAATGGGTCCCGACATGAGCTCAACCTTTATTATCCTCAGAACTAATACTGTGTTAGTGCACCAGGCTGCTAGCAGAAAGGACAAGGATCAAATACACTGACTGACTTACTGAAATAATATATATATATAATAAGATCTAAAGCAACATTCGAATCAGGATTTTTCAAATGGTCGACCAACTGACATGACAGTATGTTTGCGGGGGGCTAACCGATATTCCTAAAACCTTTCATATACATAGATATTAGCATTCAGTTTACCCCCCCAATTAACATAGTCACGAGGATTTTGAGAATTTGGGTTGCCAGGGCCTTTAATAATCCTTTAGCAGTGTCATTATGTGACATCACAGTAAGAGAAATGTAGGGTTAGACAGTGAGACCATAAAACACTCTTTCTGCCTTTTCTCAGGCTAGGATGAACCAATTTCAATTTTTTTTTTGCACATTTATACTACATAGGATCTCAGAGTTCAATACACCTTCATATTCCCACCGGTGAAGTAGGCCTTTAAGTGTTTACTTACGGGTATTCAACTTATCGAAATGTTGTCTGTGTGTGGTTTTTCATGTTTACAAAATCGTCAATAAAAATGACAAAAAAACCTCATGGTCTCTGTCTTTTCTGCAGTGTATTTATACATACTCAGGGTTTTTCCTGCATAGAGACATTTTTGGCGCCCCCCAAAGTGGTTTTATGCCCCCCCCCCCCACCCCTCAAAGGAAAATCACCAGAGCCAAAATGACAAAAATTAAGAATATATTTAGCTACTTAAAACCTCTCCAAATGTGTTTCTAGTTCAGCCCAATACAAGTCCTCCTTCTCGTAGGGCTGGAGGATGCATTGCATTTCAATTTATATTACTGCTTCCC
>NW_027648512.1:0-17252 GCF_949987685.1 Ammodytes marinus
AGGCCCGACCCTGCTTAGCTTCCGAGATCGGACGAGATCGGGCGTGTTCAGGGTGGTATGGCCGTAAGCGAAGGAACAGGGGACAAGTGGGCCTTTTATAGCTGGCTGCTGTGAGCAGTATTGCCTTTGATGTTTGATCTTTCTACCTCCTAATTGATCAAAATGAAAGCTTTTTTTCAACTTCAAAAAAAGCTTACAGCACCTGGTATTCCCAGGCGGTCTCCCATCCAAGTACTAACCAGGCCCGACCCTGCTTAGCTTCCGAGATCGGACGAGATCGGGCGTGTTCAGGGTGGTATGGCCGTAAGCGAAGGAACAGGGGACAAGTGGGCCTTTTATAGCTGGCTGCTGTGAGCAGTATTGCCTTTGATGTTTGATCTTTCTACCTCCTAATTGATCAAAATGAAAGCTTTTTTTCAACTTCAAAAAAAGCTTACAGCACCTGGTATTCCCAGGCGGTCTCCCATCCAAGTACTAACCAGGCCCGACCCTGCTTAGCTTCCGAGATCGGACGAGATCGGGCGTGTTCAGGGTGGTATGGCCGTAAGCGAAGGAACAGGGGACAAGTGGGCCTTTTATAGCTGGCTGCTGTGAGCAGTATTGCCTTTGATGTTTGATCTTTCTACCTCCTAATTGATCAAAATGAAAGCTTTTTTTCAACTTCAAAAAAAGCTTACAGCACCTGGTATTCCCAGGCGGTCTCCCATCCAAGTACTAACCAGGCCCGACCCTGCTTAGCTTCCGAGATCGGACGAGATCGGGCGTGTTCAGGGTGGTATGGCCGTAAGCGAAGGAACAGGGGACAAGTGGGCCTTTTATAGCTGGCTGCTGTGAGCAGTATTGCCTTTGATGTTTGATCTTTCTACCTCCTAATTGATCAAAATGAAAGCTTTTTTTCAACTTCAAAAAAAGCTTACAGCACCTGGTATTCCCAGGCGGTCTCCCATCCAAGTACTAACCAGGCCCGACCCTGCTTAGCTTCCGAGATCGGACGAGATCGGGCGTGTTCAGGGTGGTATGGCCGTAAGCGAAGGAACAGGGGACAAGTGGGCCTTTTATAGCTGGCTGCTGTGAGCAGTATTGCCTTTGATGTTTGATCTTTCTACCTCCTAATTGATCAAAATGAAAGCTTTTTTTCAACTTCAAAAAAAGCTTACAGCACCTGGTATTCCCAGGCGGTCTCCCATCCAAGTACTAACCAGGCCCGACCCTGCTTAGCTTCCGAGATCGGACGAGATCGGGCGTGTTCAGGGTGGTATGGCCGTAAGCGAAGGAACAGGGGACAAGTGGGCCTTTTATAGCTGGCTGCTGTGAGCAGTATTGCCTTTGATGTTTGATCTTTCTACCTCCTAATTGATCAAAATGAAAGCTTTTTTTCAACTTCAAAAAAGCTTACAGCACCTGGTATTCCCAGGCGGTCTCCCATCCAAGTACTAACCAGGCCCGACCCTGCTTAGCTTCCGAGATCGGACGAGATCGGGCGTGTTCAGGGTGGTATGGCCGTAAGCGAAGGAACAGGGGACAAGTGGGCCTTTTATAGCTGGCTGCTGTGAGCAGTATTGCCTTTGATGTTTGATCTTTCTACCTCCTAATTGATCAAAATGAAAGCTTTTTTTCAACTTCAAAAAAAGCTTACAGCACCTGGTATTCCCAGGCGGTCTCCCATCCAAGTACTAACCAGGCCCGACCCTGCTTAGCTTCCGAGATCGGACGAGATCGGGCGTGTTCAGGGTGGTATGGCCGTAAGCGAAGGAACAGGGGACAAGTGGGCCTTTTATAGCTGGCTGCTGTGAGCAGTATTGCCTTTGATGTTTGATCTTTCTACCTCCTAATTGATCAAAATGAAAGCTTTTTTTCAACTTCAAAAAAAGCTTACAGCACCTGGTATTCCCAGGCGGTCTCCCATCCAAGTACTAACCAGGCCCGACCCTGCTTAGCTTCCGAGATCGGACGAGATCGGGCGTGTTCAGGGTGGTATGGCCGTAAGCGAAGGAACAGGGGACAAGTGGGCCTTTTATAGCTGGCTGCTGTGAGCAGTATTGCCTTTGATGTTTGATCTTTCTACCTCCTAATTGATCAAAATGAAAGCTTTTTTTCAACTTCAAAAAAAGCTTACAGCACCTGGTATTCCCAGGCGGTCTCCCATCCAAGTACTAACCAGGCCCGACCCTGCTTAGCTTCCGAGATCGGACGAGATCGGGCGTGTTCAGGGTGGTATGGCCGTAAGCGAAGGAACAGGGGACAAGTGGGCCTTTTATAGCTGGCTGCTGTGAGCAGTATTGCCTTTGATGTTTGATCTTTCTACCTCCTAATTGATCAAAATGAAAGCTTTTTTTCAACTTCAAAAAAAGCTTACAGCACCTGGTATTCCCAGGCGGTCTCCCATCCAAGTACTAACCAGGCCCGACCCTGCTTAGCTTCCGAGATCGGACGAGATCGGGCGTGTTCAGGGTGGTATGGCCGTAAGCGAAGGAACAGGGGACAAGTGGGCCTTTTATAGCTGGCTGCTGTGAGCAGTATTGCCTTTGATGTTTGATCTTTCTACCTCCTAATTGATCAAAATGAAAGCTTTTTTTCAACTTCAAAAAAAGCTTACAGCACCTGGTATTCCCAGGCGGTCTCCCATCCAAGTACTAACCAGGCCCGACCCTGCTTAGCTTCCGAGATCGGACGAGATCGGGCGTGTTCAGGGTGGTATGGCCGTAAGCGAAGGAACAGGGGACAAGTGGGCCTTTTATAGCTGGCTGCTGTGAGCAGTATTGCCTTTGATGTTTGATCTTTCTACCTCCTAATTGATCAAAATGAAAGCTTTTTTTCAACTTCAAAAAAAGCTTACAGCACCTGGTATTCCCAGGCGGTCTCCCATCCAAGTACTAACCAGGCCCGACCCTGCTTAGCTTCCGAGATCGGACGAGATCGGGCGTGTTCAGGGTGGTATGGCCGTAAGCGAAGGAACAGGGGACAAGTGGGCCTTTTATAGCTGGCTGCTGTGAGCAGTATTGCCTTTGATGTTTGATCTTTCTACCTCCTAATTGATCAAAATGAAAGCTTTTTTTCAACTTCAAAAAAAGCTTACAGCACCTGGTATTCCCAGGCG
Source organism: Ammodytes marinus (assembly GCF_949987685.1). Taxonomy (NCBI): domain Eukaryota; kingdom Metazoa; phylum Chordata; class Actinopteri; order Uranoscopiformes; family Ammodytidae; genus Ammodytes; species Ammodytes marinus. Next base: position 3,098 of record NW_027648512.1, read on the forward strand.
GTCTCCCATCCAAGTACTAACCAGGCCCGACCCTGCTTAGCTTCCGAGATCGGACGAGATCGGGCGTGTTCAGGGTGGTATGGCCGTAAGCGAAGGAACAGGGGACAAGTGGGCCTTTTATAGCTGGCTGCTGTGAGCAGTATTGCCTTTGATGTTTGATCTTTCTACCTCCTAATTGATCAAAATGAAAGCTTTTTTTCAACTTCAAAAAAAGCTTACAGCACCTGGTATTCCCAGGCGGTCTCCCATCCAAGTACTAACCAGGCCCGACCCTGCTTAGCTTCCGAGATCGGACGAGATCGGGCGTGTTCAGGGTGGTATGGCCGTAAGCGAAGGAACAGGGGACAAGTGGGCCTTTTATAGCTGGCTGCTGTGAGCAGTATTGCCTTTGATGTTTGATCTTTCTACCTCCTAATTGATCAAAATGAAAGCTTTTTTTCAACTTCAAAAAAAGCTTACAGCACCTGGTATTCCCAGGCGGTCTCCCATCCAAGTACTAACCAGGCCCGACCCTGCTTAGCTTCCGAGATCGGACGAGATCGGGCGTGTTCAGGGTGGTATGGCCGTAAGCGAAGGAACAGGGGACAAGTGGGCCTTTTATAGCTGGCTGCTGTGAGCAGTATTGCCTTTGATGTTTGATCTTTCTACCTCCTAATTGATCAAAATGAAAGCTTTTTTTCAACTTCAAAAAAAGCTTACAGCACCTGGTATTCCCAGGCGGTCTCCCATCCAAGTACTAACCAGGCCCGACCCTGCTTAGCTTCCGAGATCGGACGAGATCGGGCGTGTTCAGGGTGGTATGGCCGTAAGCGAAGGAACAGGGGACAAGTGGGCCTTTTATAGCTGGCTGCTGTGAGCAGTATTGCCTTTGATGTTTGATCTTTCTACCTCCTAATTGATCAAAATGAAAGCTTTTTTTCAACTTCAAAAAAAGCTTACAGCACCTGGTATTCCCAGGCGGTCTCCCATCCAAGTACTAACCAGGCCCGACCCTGCTTAGCTTCCGAGATCGGACGAGATCGGGCGTGTTCAGGGTGGTATGGCCGTAAGCGAAGGAACAGGGGACAAGTGGGCCTTTTATAGCTGGCTGCTGTGAGCAGTATTGCCTTTGATGTTTGATCTTTCTACCTCCTAATTGATCAAAATGAAAGCTTTTTTTCAACTTCAAAAAAAGCTTACAGCACCTGGTATTCCCAGGCGGTCTCCCATCCAAGTACTAACCAGGCCCGACCCTGCTTAGCTTCCGAGATCGGACGAGATCGGGCGTGTTCAGGGTGGTATGGCCGTAAGCGAAGGAACAGGGGACAAGTGGGCCTTTTATAGCTGGCTGCTGTGAGCAGTATTGCCTTTGATGTTTGATCTTTCTACCTCCTAATTGATCAAAATGAAAGCTTTTTTTCAACTTCAAAAAAAGCTTACAGCACCTGGTATTCCCAGGCGGTCTCCCATCCAAGTACTAACCAGGCCCGACCCTGCTTAGCTTCCGAGATCGGACGAGATCGGGCGTGTTCAGGGTGGTATGGCCGTAAGCGAAGGAACAGGGGACAAGTGGGCCTTTTATAGCTGGCTGCTGTGAGCAGTATTGCCTTTGATGTTTGATCTTTCTACCTCCTAATTGATCAAAATGAAAGCTTTTTTTCAACTTCAAAAAAAGCTTACAGCACCTGGTATTCCCAGGCGGTCTCCCATCCAAGTACTAACCAGGCCCGACCCTGCTTAGCTTCCGAGATCGGACGAGATCGGGCGTGTTCAGGGTGGTATGGCCGTAAGCGAAGGAACAGGGGACAAGTGGGCCTTTTATAGCTGGCTGCTGTGAGCAGTATTGCCTTTGATGTTTGATCTTTCTACCTCCTAATTGATCAAAATGAAAGCTTTTTTTCAACTTCAAAAAAAGCTTACAGCACCTGGTATTCCCAGGCGGTCTCCCATCCAAGTACTAACCAGGCCCGACCCTGCTTAGCTTCCGAGATCGGACGAGATCGGGCGTGTTCAGGGTGGTATGGCCGTAAGCGAAGGAACAGGGGACAAGTGGGCCTTTTATAGCTGGCTGCTGTGAGCAGTATTGCCTTTGATGTTTGATCTTTCTACCTCCTAATTGATCAAAATGAAAGCTTTTTTTCAACTTCAAAAAAAGCTTACAGCACCTGGTATTCCCAGGCGGTCTCCCATCCAAGTACTAACCAGGCCCGACCCTGCTTAGCTTCCGAGATCGGACGAGATCGGGCGTGTTCAGGGTGGTATGGCCGTAAGCGAAGGAACAGGGGACAAGTGGGCCTTTTATAGCTGGCTGCTGTGAGCAGTATTGCCTTTGATGTTTGATCTTTCTACCTCCTAATTGATCAAAATGAAAGCTTTTTTTCAACTTCAAAAAAAGCTTACAGCACCTGGTATTCCCAGGCGGTCTCCCATCCAAGTACTAACCAGGCCCGACCCTGCTTAGCTTCCGAGATCGGACGAGATCGGGCGTGTTCAGGGTGGTATGGCCGTAAGCGAAGGAACAGGGGACAAGTGGGCCTTTTATAGCTGGCTGCTGTGAGCAGTATTGCCTTTGATGTTTGATCTTTCTACCTCCTAATTGATCAAAATGAAAGCTTTTTTTCAACTTCAAAAAAAGCTTACAGCACCTGGTATTCCCAGGCGGTCTCCCATCCAAGTACTAACCAGGCCCGACCCTGCTTAGCTTCCGAGATCGGACGAGATCGGGCGTGTTCAGGGTGGTATGGCCGTAAGCGAAGGAACAGGGGACAAGTGGGCCTTTTATAGCTGGCTGCTGTGAGCAGTATTGCCTTTGATGTTTGATCTTTCTACCTCCTAATTGATCAAAATGAAAGCTTTTTTTCAACTTCAAAAAAAGCTTACAGCACCTGGTATTCCCAGGCGGTCTCCCATCCAAGTACTAACCAGGCCCGACCCTGCTTAGCTTCCGAGATCGGACGAGATCGGGCGTGTTCAGGGTGGTATGGCCGTAAGCGAAGGAACAGGGGACAAGTGGGCCTTTTATAGCTGGCTGCTGTGAGCAGTATTGCCTTTGATGTTTGATCTTTCTACCTCCTAATTGATCAAAATGAAAGCTTTTTTTCAACTTCAAAAAAAGCTTACAGCACCTGGTATTCCCAGGCGGTCTCCCATCCAAGTACTAACCAGGCCCGACCCTGCTTAGCTTCCGAGATCGGACGAGATCGGGCGTGTTCAGGGTGGTATGGCCGTAAGCGAAGGAACAGGGGACAAGTGGGCCTTTTATAGCTGGCTGCTGTGAGCAGTATTGCCTTTGATGTTTGATCTTTCTACCTCCTAATTGATCAAAATGAAAGCTTTTTTTCAACTTCAAAAAAAGCTTACAGCACCTGGTATTCCCAGGCGGTCTCCCATCCAAGTACTAACCAGGCCCGACCCTGCTTAGCTTCCGAGATCGGACGAGATCGGGCGTGTTCAGGGTGGTATGGCCGTAAGCGAAGGAACAGGGGACAAGTGGGCCTTTTATAGCTGGCTGCTGTGAGCAGTATTGCCTTTGATGTTTGATCTTTCTACCTCCTAATTGATCAAAATGAAAGCTTTTTTTCAACTTCAAAAAAAGCTTACAGCACCTGGTATTCCCAGGCGGTCTCCCATCCAAGTACTAACCAGGCCCGACCCTGCTTAGCTTCCGAGATCGGACGAGATCGGGCGTGTTCAGGGTGGTATGGCCGTAAGCGAAGGAACAGGGGACAAGTGGGCCTTTTATAGCTGGCTGCTGTGAGCAGTATTGCCTTTGATGTTTGATCTTTCTACCTCCTAATTGATCAAAATGAAAGCTTTTTTTCAACTTCAAAAAAAGCTTACAGCACCTGGTATTCCCAGGCGGTCTCCCATCCAAGTACTAACCAGGCCCGACCCTGCTTAGCTTCCGAGATCGGACGAGATCGGGCGTGTTCAGGGTGGTATGGCCGTAAGCGAAGGAACAGGGGACAAGTGGGCCTTTTATAGCTGGCTGCTGTGAGCAGTATTGCCTTTGATGTTTGATCTTTCTACCTCCTAATTGATCAAAATGAAAGCTTTTTTTCAACTTCAAAAAAAGCTTACAGCACCTGGTATTCCCAGGCGGTCTCCCATCCAAGTACTAACCAGGCCCGACCCTGCTTAGCTTCCGAGATCGGACGAGATCGGGCGTGTTCAGGGTGGTATGGCCGTAAGCGAAGGAACAGGGGACAAGTGGGCCTTTTATAGCTGGCTGCTGTGAGCAGTATTGCCTTTGATGTTTGATCTTTCTACCTCCTAATTGATCAAAATGAAAGCTTTTTTTCAACTTCAAAAAAAGCTTACAGCACCTGGTATTCCCAGGCGGTCTCCCATCCAAGTACTAACCAGGCCCGACCCTGCTTAGCTTCCGAGATCGGACGAGATCGGGCGTGTTCAGGGTGGTATGGCCGTAAGCGAAGGAACAGGGGACAAGTGGGCCTTTTATAGCTGGCTGCTGTGAGCAGTATTGCCTTTGATGTTTGATCTTTCTACCTCCTAATTGATCAAAATGAAAGCTTTTTTTCAACTTCAAAAAAAGCTTACAGCACCTGGTATTCCCAGGCGGTCTCCCATCCAAGTACTAACCAGGCCCGACCCTGCTTAGCTTCCGAGATCGGACGAGATCGGGCGTGTTCAGGGTGGTATGGCCGTAAGCGAAGGAACAGGGGACAAGTGGGCCTTTTATAGCTGGCTGCTGTGAGCAGTATTGCCTTTGATGTTTGATCTTTCTACCTCCTAATTGATCAAAATGAAAGCTTTTTTTCAACTTCAAAAAAAGCTTACAGCACCTGGTATTCCCAGGCGGTCTCCCATCCAAGTACTAACCAGGCCCGACCCTGCTTAGCTTCCGAGATCGGACGAGATCGGGCGTGTTCAGGGTGGTATGGCCGTAAGCGAAGGAACAGGGGACAAGTGGGCCTTTTATAGCTGGCTGCTGTGAGCAGTATTGCCTTTGATGTTTGATCTTTCTACCTCCTAATTGATCAAAATGAAAGCTTTTTTTCAACTTCAAAAAAAGCTTACAGCACCTGGTATTCCCAGGCGGTCTCCCATCCAAGTACTAACCAGGCCCGACCCTGCTTAGCTTCCGAGATCGGACGAGATCGGGCGTGTTCAGGGTGGTATGGCCGTAAGCGAAGGAACAGGGGACAAGTGGGCCTTTTATAGCTGGCTGCTGTGAGCAGTATTGCCTTTGATGTTTGATCTTTCTACCTCCTAATTGATCAAAATGAAAGCTTTTTTTCAACTTCAAAAAAAGCTTACAGCACCTGGTATTCCCAGGCGGTCTCCCATCCAAGTACTAACCAGGCCCGACCCTGCTTAGCTTCCGAGATCGGACGAGATCGGGCGTGTTCAGGGTGGTATGGCCGTAAGCGAAGGAACAGGGGACAAGTGGGCCTTTTATAGCTGGCTGCTGTGAGCAGTATTGCCTTTGATGTTTGATCTTTCTACCTCCTAATTGATCAAAATGAAAGCTTTTTTTCAACTTCAAAAAAAGCTTACAGCACCTGGTATTCCCAGGCGGTCTCCCATCCAAGTACTAACCAGGCCCGACCCTGCTTAGCTTCCGAGATCGGACGAGATCGGGCGTGTTCAGGGTGGTATGGCCGTAAGCGAAGGAACAGGGGACAAGTGGGCCTTTTATAGCTGGCTGCTGTGAGCAGTATTGCCTTTGATGTTTGATCTTTCTACCTCCTAATTGATCAAAATGAAAGCTTTTTTTCAACTTCAAAAAAAGCTTACAGCACCTGGTATTCCCAGGCGGTCTCCCATCCAAGTACTAACCAGGCCCGACCCTGCTTAGCTTCCGAGATCGGACGAGATCGGGCGTGTTCAGGGTGGTATGGCCGTAAGCGAAGGAACAGGGGACAAGTGGGCCTTTTATAGCTGGCTGCTGTGAGCAGTATTGCCTTTGATGTTTGATCTTTCTACCTCCTAATTGATCAAAATGAAAGCTTTTTTTCAACTTCAAAAAAAGCTTACAGCACCTGGTATTCCCAGGCGGTCTCCCATCCAAGTACTAACCAGGCCCGACCCTGCTTAGCTTCCGAGATCGGACGAGATCGGGCGTGTTCAGGGTGGTATGGCCGTAAGCGAAGGAACAGGGGACAAGTGGGCCTTTTATAGCTGGCTGCTGTGAGCAGTATTGCCTTTGATGTTTGATCTTTCTACCTCCTAATTGATCAAAATGAAAGCTTTTTTTCAACTTCAAAAAAAGCTTACAGCACCTGGTATTCCCAGGCGGTCTCCCATCCAAGTACTAACCAGGCCCGACCCTGCTTAGCTTCCGAGATCGGACGAGATCGGGCGTGTTCAGGGTGGTATGGCCGTAAGCGAAGGAACAGGGGACAAGTGGGCCTTTTATAGCTGGCTGCTGTGAGCAGTATTGCCTTTGATGTTTGATCTTTCTACCTCCTAATTGATCAAAATGAAAGCTTTTTTTCAACTTCAAAAAAAGCTTACAGCACCTGGTATTCCCAGGCGGTCTCCCATCCAAGTACTAACCAGGCCCGACCCTGCTTAGCTTCCGAGATCGGACGAGATCGGGCGTGTTCAGGGTGGTATGGCCGTAAGCGAAGGAACAGGGGACAAGTGGGCCTTTTATAGCTGGCTGCTGTGAGCAGTATTGCCTTTGATGTTTGATCTTTCTACCTCCTAATTGATCAAAATGAAAGCTTTTTTTCAACTTCAAAAAAAGCTTACAGCACCTGGTATTCCCAGGCGGTCTCCCATCCAAGTACTAACCAGGCCCGACCCTGCTTAGCTTCCGAGATCGGACGAGATCGGGCGTGTTCAGGGTGGTATGGCCGTAAGCGAAGGAACAGGGGACAAGTGGGCCTTTTATAGCTGGCTGCTGTGAGCAGTATTGCCTTTGATGTTTGATCTTTCTACCTCCTAATTGATCAAAATGAAAGCTTTTTTTCAACTTCAAAAAAAGCTTACAGCACCTGGTATTCCCAGGCGGTCTCCCATCCAAGTACTAACCAGGCCCGACCCTGCTTAGCTTCCGAGATCGGACGAGATCGGGCGTGTTCAGGGTGGTATGGCCGTAAGCGAAGGAACAGGGGACAAGTGGGCCTTTTATAGCTGGCTGCTGTGAGCAGTATTGCCTTTGATGTTTGATCTTTCTACCTCCTAATTGATCAAAATGAAAGCTTTTTTTCAACTTCAAAAAAAGCTTACAGCACCTGGTATTCCCAGGCGGTCTCCCATCCAAGTACTAACCAGGCCCGACCCTGCTTAGCTTCCGAGATCGGACGAGATCGGGCGTGTTCAGGGTGGTATGGCCGTAAGCGAAGGAACAGGGGACAAGTGGGCCTTTTATAGCTGGCTGCTGTGAGCAGTATTGCCTTTGATGTTTGATCTTTCTACCTCCTAATTGATCAAAATGAAAGCTTTTTTTCAACTTCAAAAAAAGCTTACAGCACCTGGTATTCCCAGGCGGTCTCCCATCCAAGTACTAACCAGGCCCGACCCTGCTTAGCTTCCGAGATCGGACGAGATCGGGCTGTGTTCAGGGTGGTATGGCCGTAAGCGAAGGAACAGGGGACAAGTGGGCCTTTTATAGCTGGCTGCTGTGAGCAGTATTGCCTTTGATGTTTGATCTTTCTACCTCCTAATTGATCAAAATGAAAGCTTTTTTTCAACTTCAAAAAAAGCTTACAGCACCTGGTATTCCCAGGCGGTCTCCCATCCAAGTACTAACCAGGCCCGACCCTGCTTAGCTTCCGAGATCGGACGAGATCGGGCGTGTTCAGGGTGGTATGGCCGTAAGCGAAGGAACAGGGGACAAGTGGGCCTTTTATAGCTGGCTGCTGTGAGCAGTATTGCCTTTGATGTTTGATCTTTCTACCTCCTAATTGATCAAAATGAAAGCTTTTTTTCAACTTCAAAAAAAGCTTACAGCACCTGGTATTCCCAGGCGGTCTCCCATCCAAGTACTAACCAGGCCCGACCCTGCTTAGCTTCCGAGATCGGACGAGATCGGGCGTGTTCAGGGTGGTATGGCCGTAAGCGAAGGAACAGGGGACAAGTGGGCCTTTTATAGCTGGCTGCTGTGAGCAGTATTGCCTTTGATGTTTGATCTTTCTACCTCCTAATTGATCAAAATGAAAGCTTTTTTTCAACTTCAAAAAAAGCTTACAGCACCTGGTATTCCCAGGCGGTCTCCCATCCAAGTACTAACCAGGCCCGACCCTGCTTAGCTTCCGAGATCGGACGAGATCGGGCGTGTTCAGGGTGGTATGGCCGTAAGCGAAGGAACAGGGGACAAGTGGGCCTTTTATAGCTGGCTGCTGTGAGCAGTATTGCCTTTGATGTTTGATCTTTCTACCTCCTAATTGATCAAAATGAAAGCTTTTTTTCAACTTCAAAAAAAGCTTACAGCACCTGGTATTCCCAGGCGGTCTCCCATCCAAGTACTAACCAGGCCCGACCCTGCTTAGCTTCCGAGATCGGACGAGATCGGGCGTGTTCAGGGTGGTATGGCCGTAAGCGAAGGAACAGGGGACAAGTGGGCCTTTTATAGCTGGCTGCTGTGAGCAGTATTGCCTTTGATGTTTGATCTTTCTACCTCCTAATTGATCAAAATGAAAGCTTTTTTTCAACTTCAAAAAAAGCTTACAGCACCTGGTATTCCCAGGCGGTCTCCCATCCAAGTACTAACCAGGCCCGACCCTGCTTAGCTTCCGAGATCGGACGAGATCGGGCGTGTTCAGGGTGGTATGGCCGTAAGCGAAGGAACAGGGGACAAGTGGGCCTTTTATAGCTGGCTGCTGTGAGCAGTATTGCCTTTGATGTTTGATCTTTCTACCTCCTAATTGATCAAAATGAAAGCTTTTTTTCAACTTCAAAAAAAGCTTACAGCACCTGGTATTCCCAGGCGGTCTCCCATCCAAGTACTAACCAGGCCCGACCCTGCTTAGCTTCCGAGATCGGACGAGATCGGGCGTGTTCAGGGTGGTATGGCCGTAAGCGAAGGAACAGGGGACAAGTGGGCCTTTTATAGCTGGCTGCTGTGAGCAGTATTGCCTTTGATGTTTGATCTTTCTACCTCCTAATTGATCAAAATGAAAGCTTTTTTTCAACTTCAAAAAAAGCTTACAGCACCTGGTATTCCCAGGCGGTCTCCCATCCAAGTACTAACCAGGCCCGACCCTGCTTAGCTTCCGAGATCGGACGAGATCGGGCGTGTTCAGGGTGGTATGGCCGTAAGCGAAGGAACAGGGGACAAGTGGGCCTTTTATAGCTGGCTGCTGTGAGCAGTATTGCCTTTGATGTTTGATCTTTCTACCTCCTAATTGATCAAAATGAAAGCTTTTTTTCAACTTCAAAAAAAGCTTACAGCACCTGGTATTCCCAGGCGGTCTCCCATCCAAGTACTAACCAGGCCCGACCCTGCTTAGCTTCCGAGATCGGACGAGATCGGGCGTGTTCAGGGTGGTATGGCCGTAAGCGAAGGAACAGGGGACAAGTGGGCCTTTTATAGCTGGCTGCTGTGAGCAGTATTGCCTTTGATGTTTGATCTTTCTACCTCCTAATTGATCAAAATGAAAGCTTTTTTTCAACTTCAAAAAAAGCTTACAGCACCTGGTATTCCCAGGCGGTCTCCCATCCAAGTACTAACCAGGCCCGACCCTGCTTAGCTTCCGAGATCGGACGAGATCGGGCGTGTTCAGGGTGGTATGGCCGTAAGCGAAGGAACAGGGGACAAGTGGGCCTTTTATAGCTGGCTGCTGTGAGCAGTATTGCCTTTGATGTTTGATCTTTCTACCTCCTAATTGATCAAAATGAAAGCTTTTTTTCAACTTCAAAAAAAGCTTACAGCACCTGGTATTCCCAGGCGGTCTCCCATCCAAGTACTAACCAGGCCCGACCCTGCTTAGCTTCCGAGATCGGACGAGATCGGGCGTGTTCAGGGTGGTATGGCCGTAAGCGAAGGAACAGGGGACAAGTGGGCCTTTTATAGCTGGCTGCTGTGAGCAGTATTGCCTTTGATGTTTGATCTTTCTACCTCCTAATTGATCAAAATGAAAGCTTTTTTTCAACTTCAAAAAAAGCTTACAGCACCTGGTATTCCCAGGCGGTCTCCCATCCAAGTACTAACCAGGCCCGACCCTGCTTAGCTTCCGAGATCGGACGAGATCGGGCGTGTTCAGGGTGGTATGGCCGTAAGCGAAGGAACAGGGGACAAGTGGGCCTTTTATAGCTGGCTGCTGTGAGCAGTATTGCCTTTGATGTTTGATCTTTCTACCTCCTAATTGATCAAAATGAAAGCTTTTTTTCAACTTCAAAAAAAGCTTACAGCACCTGGTATTCCCAGGCGGTCTCCCATCCAAGTACTAACCAGGCCCGACCCTGCTTAGCTTCCGAGATCGGACGAGATCGGGCGTGTTCAGGGTGGTATGGCCGTAAGCGAAGGAACAGGGGACAAGTGGGCCTTTTATAGCTGGCTGCTGTGAGCAGTATTGCCTTTGATGTTTGATCTTTCTACCTCCTAATTGATCAAAATGAAAGCTTTTTTTCAACTTCAAAAAAAGCTTACAGCACCTGGTATTCCCAGGCGGTCTCCCATCCAAGTACTAACCAGGCCCGACCCTGCTTAGCTTCCGAGATCGGACGAGATCGGGCGTGTTCAGGGTGGTATGGCCGTAAGCGAAGGAACAGGGGACAAGTGGGCCTTTTATAGCTGGCTGCTGTGAGCAGTATTGCCTTTGATGTTTGATCTTTCTACCTCCTAATTGATCAAAATGAAAGCTTTTTTTCAACTTCAAAAAAAGCTTACAGCACCTGGTATTCCCAGGCGGTCTCCCATCCAAGTACTAACCAGGCCCGACCCTGCTTAGCTTCCGAGATCGGACGAGATCGGGCGTGTTCAGGGTGGTATGGCCGTAAGCGAAGGAACAGGGGACAAGTGGGCCTTTTATAGCTGGCTGCTGTGAGCAGTATTGCCTTTGATGTTTGATCTTTCTACCTCCTAATTGATCAAAATGAAAGCTTTTTTTCAACTTCAAAAAAAGCTTACAGCACCTGGTATTCCCAGGCGGTCTCCCATCCAAGTACTAACCAGGCCCGACCCTGCTTAGCTTCCGAGATCGGACGAGATCGGGCGTGTTCAGGGTGGTATGGCCGTAAGCGAAGGAACAGGGGACAAGTGGGCCTTTTATAGCTGGCTGCTGTGAGCAGTATTGCCTTTGATGTTTGATCTTTCTACCTCCTAATTGATCAAAATGAAAGCTTTTTTTCAACTTCAAAAAAAGCTTACAGCACCTGGTATTCCCAGGCGGTCTCCCATCCAAGTACTAACCAGGCCCGACCCTGCTTAGCTTCCGAGATCGGACGAGATCGGGCGTGTTCAGGGTGGTATGGCCGTAAGCGAAGGAACAGGGGACAAGTGGGCCTTTTATAGCTGGCTGCTGTGAGCAGTATTGCCTTTGATGTTTGATCTTTCTACCTCCTAATTGATCAAAATGAAAGCTTTTTTTCAACTTCAAAAAAAGCTTACAGCACCTGGTATTCCCAGGCGGTCTCCCATCCAAGTACTAACCAGGCCCGACCCTGCTTAGCTTCCGAGATCGGACGAGATCGGGCGTGTTCAGGGTGGTATGGCCGTAAGCGAAGGAACAGGGGACAAGTGGGCCTTTTATAGCTGGCTGCTGTGAGCAGTATTGCCTTTGATGTTTGATCTTTCTACCTCCTAATTGATCAAAATGAAAGCTTTTTTTCAACTTCAAAAAAAGCTTACAGCACCTGGTATTCCCAGGCGGTCTCCCATCCAAGTACTAACCAGGCCCGACCCTGCTTAGCTTCCGAGATCGGACGAGATCGGGCGTGTTCAGGGTGGTATGGCCGTAAGCGAAGGAACAGGGGACAAGTGGGCCTTTTATAGCTGGCTGCTGTGAGCAGTATTGCCTTTGATGTTTGATCTTTCTACCTCCTAATTGATCAAAATGAAAGCTTTTTTTCAACTTCAAAAAAAGCTTACAGCACCTGGTATTCCCAGGCGGTCTCCCATCCAAGTACTAACCAGGCCCGACCCTGCTTAGCTTCCGAGATCGGACGAGATCGGGCGTGTTCAGGGTGGTATGGCCGTAAGCGAAGGAACAGGGGACAAGTGGGCCTTTTATAGCTGGCTGCTGTGAGCAGTATTGCCTTTGATGTTTGATCTTTCTACCTCCTAATTGATCAAAATGAAAGCTTTTTTTCAACTTCAAAAAAAGCTTACAGCACCTGGTATTCCCAGGCGGTCTCCCATCCAAGTACTAACCAGGCCCGACCCTGCTTAGCTTCCGAGATCGGACGAGATCGGGCGTGTTCAGGGTGGTATGGCCGTAAGCGAAGGAACAGGGGACAAGTGGGCCTTTTATAGCTGGCTGCTGTGAGCAGTATTGCCTTTGATGTTTGATCTTTCTACCTCCTAATTGATCAAAATGAAAGCTTTTTTTCAACTTCAAAAAAAGCTTACAGCACCTGGTATTCCCAGGCGGTCTCCCATCCAAGTACTAACCAGGCCCGACCCTGCTTAGCTTCCGAGATCGGACGAGATCGGGCGTGTTCAGGGTGGTATGGCCGTAAGCGAAGGAACAGGGGACAAGTGGGCCTTTTATAGCTGGCTGCTGTGAGCAGTATTGCCTTTGATGTTTGATCTTTCTACCTCCTAATTGATCAAAATGAAAGCTTTTTTTCAACTTCAAAAAAAGCTTACAGCACCTGGTATTCCCAGGCGGTCTCCCATCCAAGTACTAACCAGGCCCGACCCTGCTTAGCTTCCGAGATCGGACGAGATCGGGCGTGTTCAGGGTGGTATGGCCGTAAGCGAAGGAACAGGGGACAAGTGGGCCTTTTATAGCTGGCTGCTGTGAGCAGTATTGCCTTTGATGTTTGATCTTTCTACCTCCTAATTGATCAAAATGAAAGCTTTTTTTCAACTTCAAAAAAAGCTTACAGCACCTGGTATTCCCAGGCGGTCTCCCATCCAAGTACTAACCAGGCCCGACCCTGCTTAGCTTCCGAGATCGGACGAGATCGGGCGTGTTCAGGGTGGTATGGCCGTAAGCGAAGGAACAGGGGACAAGTGGGCCTTTTATAGCTGGCTGCTGTGAGCAGTATTGCCTTTGATGTTTGATCTTTCTACCTCCTAATTGATCAAAATGAAAGCTTTTTTTCAACTTCAAAAAAAGCTTACAGCACCTGGTATTCCCAGGCGGTCTCCCATCCAAGTACTAACCAGGCCCGACCCTGCTTAGCTTCCGAGATCGGACGAGATCGGGCGTGTTCAGGGTGGTATGGCCGTAAGCGAAGGAACAGGGGACAAGTGGGCCTTTTATAGCTGGCTGCTGTGAGCAGTATTGCCTTTGATGTTTGATCTTTCTACCTCCTAATTGATCAAAATGAAAGCTTTTTTTCAACTTCAAAAAAAGCTTACAGCACCTGGTATTCCCAGGCGGTCTCCCATCCAAGTACTAACCAGGCCCGACCCTGCTTAGCTTCCGAGATCGGACGAGATCGGGCGTGTTCAGGGTGGTATGGCCGTAAGCGAAGGAACAGGGGACAAGTGGGCCTTTTATAGCTGGCTGCTGTGAGCAGTATTGCCTTTGATGTTTGATCTTTCTACCTCCTAATTGATCAAAATGAAAGCTTTTTTTCAACTTCAAAAAAAGCTTACAGCACCTGGTATTCCCAGGCGGTCTCCCATCCAAGTACTAACCAGGCCCGACCCTGCTTAGCTTCCGAGATCGGACGAGATCGGGCGTGTTCAGGGTGGTATGGCCGTAAGCGAAGGAACAGGGGACAAGTGGGCCTTTTATAGCTGGCTGCTGTGAGCAGTATTGCCTTTGATGTTTGATCTTTCTACCTCCTAATTGATCAAAATGAAAGCTTTTTTTCAACTTCAAAAAAAGCTTACAGCACCTGGTATTCCCAGGCGGTCTCCCATCCAAGTACTAACCAGGCCCGACCCTGCTTAGCTTCCGAGATCGGACGAGATCGGGCGTGTTCAGGGTGGTATGGCCGTAAGCGAAGGAACAGGGGACAAGTGGGCCTTTTATAGCTGGCTGCTGTGAGCAGTATTGCCTTTGATGTTTGATCTTTCTACCTCCTAATTGATCAAAATGAAAGCTTTTTTTCAACTTCAAAAAAAGCTTACAGCACCTGGTATTCC
>NW_027648511.1:10000-18947 GCF_949987685.1 Ammodytes marinus
CACTCTCACGGTCAAAGGGTTTTATTTATTCATTACTCCATTTCATTTCATGCAAATAACTCGGTTTTATCACAACGGTTAGAGCTCCGTACAAGGACAAGAAGCTATAGTTACTAAAGATGGCATCATCATCCACCACTGCCTCAAGTCTTTCCTACAATATCAAGTGATGAGGTGAAGATGTATTTAGTTATTTATTCTATAGTACTTCTTCTTCTTGGTCTTCCAACAGGTGCATTTCCCCAGGACGCCCACTATACGTATATAAAAACGTGTAAGGCCGTTAAGCCTGAGACTACCATTCAGAATACTTTATTAAAGGAATACTTCACCCTTACGGAACCAGCGTTCTATCATTATAAAATCACTATAATAATATAATGAAAGAGGTTTTTCTTCCCTCAGTCTTCCCTTGGCCCAGCTGTCCTGTTAATCCTAACCCTACAGTTTTCTTACTGTGATGTCACAGTAAGAAAAATGTAAGGTTAGACAGTGAGACCATAAAACACTCTTTCTGCCTTTTCTCAGGCTAGGATTAACCAATTTAATTTTTTTTTTTTTGCACATTTATACTACATAGGATCTCAGAGTTCAATACACCTTCATATTCCCGCCGCTGAAGTAGGTCTTTAATCAGAGGGGCAAGTCATCTCTACAGTGTATGCCAGCCATGAAACAATGTTTTTAAGTTGTACAAAAAATAAAAACAAAAATAAAATAAAATAAAAATAAAGTAGGCTAATATAATTATAAATAGATTAAAATAAATAAATTAATAATTTTTAAAAATATACGAAAACTTTATTTTATTTTTTATTTATTTTCAACCTTTATTTCTACAGGTAAATCCCATTGAGACCGGAGACTCTTTTACAAGGGAGACCTGTTTTCCTTTCCCACGTTACCATTCACACACACATTCATACACCGATAGCAGCAGGCTAACTATCGACATTCACACGAGGCAAGGTGGGTGAAGTGTCTTGCCCAAGGACACAACAACTATGACACAGGTGGCAAAATTATTAAGCTGAAAGGGACAGTATACCGCCTTCCATGTAAATAAAATAAATACATTTTACGAGGTCTGCTGCAACTCTCAGTTCTTTTAAATCGAGTCTGAAGACTTTTCTGTTTCCATTTTAACCTGTACTTTTTATTTTATTTAAATGTTTTACTTCTTTTCATTCACTTTTAAATGTCTTCTAATGTGTTTTATGTATTCTAATCTTGCCCCTGTAAAGCACTTTGAATGGCCTTGTGTCTGAATTGTGCTATAGAAAAAAACTTGCCTTGCCCAAAATAACAGCAATCAAGTACACAGATCACTGGGTTGTGTTCAGTTGCTTTTTTCCATCATGTTAATCGTTTGCTGCTAGTTTGTCCCTTTGTGATTATGCAAATACAGCGATTGTTCACGATTAAAAAAATAGTTTTTTAAAAGTTCGACTGCCCTAATTTGAAGAGATAATGGCCGCGTTTCCCAGAATCGATCGTTCTTTGGGGCCAAAGAAGGGTCGAAAGAAGGGTTCGCCAAAGAACGAGCGTTAAGATACGGGTGTTTCCCAGATGCCATCTTAAGTGCCTTCTTTGGAGAACGCGTAAGTTGAAGCGAAAGAAGCTCTTTGGTGGGAGCTGTCCACCGCGGTCGTGCTGAAACTGAATAAATCGATGCCAGGCGAATCGATCACCCACCTCTTTATCAGCGCATAAGTCACACACAGCGCCCCGTGGTCTCCCCCACACAGGTGGAATTAGGCTACGCATGTAGGCTAACGTGTGTGTGGGTGCGGGTGTGTGTGGCAACAAGTGTATCAAAGTAGTAATCAAGCCCATTAGCGCATATATACCCCGTGGATATAGGCACACACATGTGATGTGAGAATGGAAGAAAGCGGCAGCAAAATAAACAAGCGGGCACCGTCGTTTACCGCGGAGGAGTTGGGCGTCTTAGTGGACGAGGTCTGGCAGCACCGGGCAGTTTTATTCGGGGGAACAAGGGGCAAAAAGAACATCACGGTGAAGAACCGTGTTAGGCAGGCCATAGCCGAAAATATGTCCCCCTCCAGCCCATGTGGCCTGCAAGACTGGCGTGCTGTGAGGAAGAAGTGGCAGGAGTTCCAGAACCAAACAAAAAGGAAGAGTGAGAAGGTTTCACTAATCAATCTCCCTTCGTTGCAGGTGATGCAGACGCAGTAAAGACAGCGCGGAGTAACCCCTCCCCATATGGTTTCAATAAACTATTTTGGTTTCTTTTCAACCATGTATTGTGTGGATCATTTTGCATTGAAATGAGGGTGTCAAACCTAGCAACAAAAAGTCCCAGGCAAGTTGTAATGTATCTAAGCGTAGGTTAATGACGTGTGCTTATTGTGCGCCCTTTCAACAGCATTCCAGTGCCAGACTTTCAGGTAAAGCACCCGGAAACTGCAGCAATAATCATAGTGTGCAGGACGTTACATGTAGCCTCCATCTGCTGGTTCTGTTTATTTATTTCAGCCTTCAGGCCTGAGAGTTGATATGGGTGATGTGTGGTGGTTGTGGGTTTATGGTTTAGTGCTTGGTGACTGGTGGTGAAGAGGTAGGGGCTGCGGGTTGTTGGACCGGGCTGAAGGCAAAATTGCAGCGGGTTGCTCTGGATGTGTGGAGACACCAGAGAGATCAGCCGTTGGATCTCCGCACGGGGCAGCCGGTACTTTGCTTGGACGGCCCGGTCTGATAGCACGTCCAGTGGGGAGAAGTGCCGACGCACGTATGCATTTATGTAAACCGTCTGGCTTCGCGCACGGCAAGGCTGTTGGTTCGCAGCGAGAAGGTGTTGTATTGCAGCCATGGTTTCTCACACGCGCGGACTTTGGCAACGCCTTTAGCAGGTGGAGCCGCTCTGAATGAGGTTCAGCTGAGTTCAATTAAATCTGTTTCTTTGATATCTGTGAAATGCTGTTGTTGAAGGGTTGTTGATGTTTTTTTTGTATGTGTAGTAGTACTATAAATTAACTCACATGTGTGTGGAAAACGTAAACGTCTAATTCATTAAAACATTTTTTTTCTCTACTATTAGTCTATGTTTCTTGCGCCAGTGGTCCGCATTGAGCATTGTTTTATTATTTCGAAAAGTGGAGGAAATAAATTTCCCTGACGCGGCATGATCACTGACGATTTGGTCGCTAAGAAAGGTTGAAAGAGTGGGTCAGCTCCGTCTTTCAGTTCCATCTTAGTGAAAGTACTACTTTCGCTAAGAACGAATCTGGGAAACGCATTCTTCTTTCACAGCGTTCTTAAGAGCGCTCCAAAGTAGTACTTTGCCCAAAGAGGCTCTTAACGATTCTGGGAAACGCGGCCAATGTGTTTAGTTTATTCTTCTTCATGATTCTCAATGATGGTATGTGCATAAATCTGTGTGTGTGTGTGTGTGTGTGTGTGTGTGTGTGTGTGTGTGTGTGTGTGTGTGTGTGTGTGTGTGTGCTGTGGGGATAATGTTGTCATGTTTTATTCAGTCCATGCAGTATTTATCAGCAACATGAAAGAGTAAATGTACCTCACTCTCTCTCTCTCTCTCTCTCTCTCTCTCTCTCTCTCTCCCCACAAGAGTGAATGCACCTCGCTTCATTGACAGTGGGATTAGGTGTGAGGCTCAACGGCTAAACTCAGTGGGGTAAAGGAGCGGTCAGAGGTAAAGGGATAGTTCAGAAGAAAAAGAATACACAGACAGACAGACAGACAGACAGACAGACACACACACACACACACACACACACACACACACACACACACACACAACCTCTGCAACAGTACAATGCTGACTTCTGCTACAGCCACGTCTCCCCCAAACTCCTTCTAGTGACTGATGGCCATCTCCATAAGGTAATGCAGAAGAACTGCGTGTGTGTGTGCGTGCGTGCGTGCGTGCGTGCGAGTGTGTGTGTGTGTGTCTATGTGTCTGTGTGTGTGTGTGTCTATGTGTGTGTGTGTGTGTGTGTGTGTGTGTGTGTGTGTGTGTGTGTGTGTGTGTGTGTCTATGTGTCTGTGTGCGTGCGTGCGTGCGTGCAAGTGTGTGTGTGTGAGTGAGTGTGCGTGCGTGCGTGCGTGCGTGCGTGCGCGTGTGTGTGTGTGTGTCTATGTGTCTGTGTGTGTGCGTGCGTGCGAGTGTGTGTGTGTGAGTGAGTGAGTGAGTGTGTGTGTGCGTGTGTGTATGTGACAGACAGCCATCTCCATAACTATATAAATATGCAGAAGTACCCCATACAAGCACACTTCAGAAATACTGAATTATCCCCTTAAAACTGAGGAGTGGGCTAACAGCTTTTATGCTAATGACGATACATGCAAAACATAAACATTCAAGGGGCTGCTCCGGTGGTGTAGTGGATAGAGCGTGTACCATATCGGCTCCGGCCTTCGTTGCAGTGGTCGCGGGTTCAAATCCGACCCGTGGACCTTTACTGCAGGTCATCCCCCCCCCCCTCTCTCTTTCTCTCTCTCTCTCTCTCTCTCTCTCTCTCTCTCTCTCTCTGTCTCCCCATTTCAACTCTGTACTGTCTAATAAAGCTTGAAAATGCCAAAAAAAAAATCTTAAAAAAAAAAAAAAACGTAAACGTAAACATGTCTTACGGCTAAATAGTTCCTGGAAAAACTATTGTTAAAATGTAGCGCTGCACTGCACCTTCACTGGTATTAAAGCTGGGGTGGAGGATTTAGGGAGAAAATGGCAGTTGGGATAGAGATTCGAATCCAAATACCTCAACCGCTCCACTTGTTCTCTTTGGTCCCTCCCCTTTGGTCCCTCCCTGACACGCTCTACACACCAACAACGTCGTGCCAAAGTGAATGGACAGTCCCAACAGCCAATAAGAACAGAGAATCGTAGCCTCGCTCTGATTGGTCAAAGTGTACAGCTCATGTTAACTTTGACCAATCAGAAATCATATACCCCAGCTTTAAGTGATACACATTGGGATGCATTTAAGTTGGCAGGTGTCAAGAATGCATGGGGAGTGGGTCTTTAATAATTGATGGGTGTTGACATATATAACACAGTAGAGACAGCCTCATAAATGATCCATATGATTAATAAAATGCCTATGTTAAGCTACTTAAAGGTGCAGTGTGTAACATGACATCATCAAGAAAGTTCTACAAAGTTCTAGAATGCAACACTCCCTGGGTAACCCCAACCCTTTAGAATAATAACAGAAGCTACAGTGGCCTTCAAGGACAAGAACAATTCTAAATGTTAAACAATGCACCTGATGACATTCCAACTATGACACTTTCAAGATGGCGGCACTAGGCCTTGGTCCAAGATATGCAGAAATATGGACATATATGAGACCCTTTCTAAGGGGGAAAAAAATAATTAAAAAAAAAATGTTCAGCTATTATGCACTAAATTAAATGTACTTGTGG
This sequence comes from Ammodytes marinus, assembly GCF_949987685.1. Taxonomy (NCBI): domain Eukaryota; kingdom Metazoa; phylum Chordata; class Actinopteri; order Uranoscopiformes; family Ammodytidae; genus Ammodytes; species Ammodytes marinus. The sequence continues at coordinate 15,407 of NW_027648511.1, forward strand.
ATATTATAATTACTTTCTACAAAATCTGCTAGGAAATAAAACCCAAAATTCTACACACTGCAGCTTTAATACACAGCCTAGGCTCTGTAAACTGGTGTGTAAACAAAGGGGCTTTTAAAAATGTGAAGAGACTTTAAAATTAAATAGAAAAAACGTTCCTTGCCTTTGCTGAAGTCTAGAAGAGACACAACAATCTACTTATCTGTACTCTTTGATTAAGCACACGTGGAAGTTAGTGTGTGTGTGTGTGTGTGTGTGTGTGTGTGTGTGTGTGTGTGTGTGTGTGAAAATATGCAGAAATATGGACAAATATGAGACCCTTTCTAAGGGAAAAAAAAATTATTCAAAAATTTTTTTCAGCTATTATGCACTAAATTAAATGTACTTATGGATATTGTAATTACTTTCTACAAAATCTGCTAGGAAATAAAACCCAAAATTGTACACACTGCAGGTTTAAAGGAATACTTCACCCATACGGAACCGGCGTTCTATCATTATAAAATCGGTATTATAATATAACTAGAAATGCAATTCCTGAAGAAATTGCGGTGTGAATGCTGCGCTGCTGAACTGAAGCTGATGCTGAATAAACTTCACTGCTGAATGTTGATGAAGAACGAAGGATGAATATATCTGAATGAATAGAATGATTGAATAATACAATCTATGAAAAATGAATTAAAAATTTATGAATTATGACCTTGAAACTTGACCTTTGACCTCTAAACTCCTATGGGGTTATAATTGAGTCATAATAAACATTTGTGCAAAGTTAGAAGAAAATCCGTGTAAGTCTAAATTTTGCGGTAACTGGGACTTGAACCACCAACTTTAAGCTCAGGGTTTAAAAAAAAAAAAAAAAAATTATAGATATGCCTAATGTGTCATATGCACTTCCCACGAGACATGTTCCCCTTCACACAAAGATTTAAGGTGAAAATGTTATTCCCTAAGCAGGATTCGGACCTGTGATCTTCAGGCTGCGAGACCTAGGCTTAAACCACTAAGCCACCAAAGTTGTTGAATCTATCAGAGCAGGTTACATCTATAAAGAGAACTCTATATTCCTATGGCGCGGTGGTGAGCTAATCAGGGCCAATTGGTAACAGCTGTGGTCCCTCTCCACCTTTAGAGCTGAGCGAAACGCATCCTTCAAACTTCTGCCTCTCACACGCAAACCGTTTGTCTGACAGACAAAATGAAGATACCGTGAGAATCAGAAGATTCCAAGATATGGATAAAAAACTTAAAACTGTGAAATAGTAATTGATTAGACTTGGAGCTAAAGTACATTGATGGCTTGATGGAGAGCTCGTCTGAGTCAACTCAGTAAGCTACAACATAAAATAAAAGATTGCGGTGGAGGCTAGAACGGAGGCGGAAGCGGAGGCGGCTTCTTCTTCTTCTTCTTTTAATTTCCGGCAATTGCCTTTTCAGCACATTGCTGCCACCCACAGGACAAAGATAACACGCGTTCAATGAACGATCTGAAAAAAAGCATTTCCTGCTGAGTTGAAAAGTTGAACAAAAGTGGAAAAACTAAAGGTTTATAAAGTCGAAGTTTATAAAGGTCATACTTGTGTAAAATAAGTTTAAAAGGAGATGAGTTTTTTTTTAAATTATCTATTTCAAATAGCCTACACAATGGTATAACTGCAGCAAGACAAACTATGCAATTAATATTAGATATTATTGCATATTTAATCAAGTAAATAAATTACTATTTCATTTAGAACTGTGCCATATCTCTCCTCTTCACCCCAAAGCCCAAAAAACATTAGGATTAAAAAAAGACAGTGCCTCACCAGCCATAAACCTCACTGCACGTCTCTTCACATTCACACTCTCTCACTCACACACACACACACACACACACACACACACACACACACACACACACACACACACACACACACACACACACACACGGACTCTCTCACTCACACAAACACACACACAGTTTCACATGGGATGTTACTGGTTTCTATGGCAACAGTTGATGACAGTGTCTTCAGTTATTTTGGTCCTGTAATACACTGATATGCAGCAGTTGGTTGGACACCATTTAGCTTGGAAGCCCAAAACTTCCATTGTGTAGGTTCGGTAGTCACATCTATGCGACCGGCAGAATATGTCTTTTTTGGGTGTAATAAACCTTTAAATATCTCTGAAGTTATGAATTTTATGAAAAAATTGTGAATTATGGAAATGTGCTCCCATGCAAGACGAACATGGGACAATTTGAATCCTTAAAAGGAGTTGAAAAGTTGAATATATAGAGGTTTGAATAACATTTCTTGCTGAAGTTATGAAGAAGTTGAAAGACATGGATACAAATCTTAAAACTATGAAATAGTAATTGAATAGACTTGGAGCTAAACTACCTTGATGGCTTGAATTTATATGAATCAGCTAAAGGAGTATGAAGATGTGGAAAAGTAAGAAACAGTCTTAAATATGAACAGTAGTGAATTGTTTAACTCTAATAGGAATGATGTTGAATATTTAAAAATGTCTAGATAAAATTACAATTGAAAGACATGAAAAACAATGTATGTGTGAAATAGGCCTTCAAAGAGCAGAGTGTTTGCCCCATTTCAACTGTGCCTCTACGAACTGTCTAATAAAGCGGAAAAAAGAAAAAAAGAATCAAGAAAAAAAAGTGAAATTGCCCTTTAATGGGCAGAGTGAGTCACCAAGGTGAGTGTATGTCTTATTGAGGGTCTGTGATCAGGCAGAAATCCCACCTTTTAGAGGCCTCAGAGAGGTCATTTCATCCAAAACGTCACCTCAAACCGCTGCCTCTAACTAGCGGACCCTGAGTCTAACTGACAAAATTATTTTATTGTTAGAACCAGAAGAATCTGATGAAGACACAGTGTGAAGATTATGTCTGTAATGTGAAGAATATGAGAACCAGAGCATTTCAAAGGTGTGGTACAGTCTGCCTTTCTCCAGAAATGTCATGTCTCAGTTATCAAGGCGGCAGTTGGTTGGACACCATTTAGCTTGGAAGCCCAGACCTCCCATTGTGTAAGTCCGATTGCTTCAGTAGTCACATCTATGCGACCGGCAGAATATGTCCTACATTTTGATGTAAAAATTATCCACGTAGGGTTTAATTTGTGGGAGTGAGAGGCAGTTAAGTGGAAGGTTTTGGTGTATTTTTACACCAGTTCTACACTGTAACAGTTGGTTTCCCCAGTCTGCCTCTGAACATTCCGTCCCATCCGGATCCCATTATAAATTTAGAAAGAGGTTGAAAAAAGCTTAAAACTAAAACTGTGTTTGTTCAAAGACAGTTGAAGATTTTAAAAAGTTGAATAAGTGTTTAATAGCTGTAATTAATGTGAATTGTTTAACGTTTGAATGGAGTCTCTAGCTGAAAAAATGCGGGAGGAGATAGGTTTCAAAGCAGAGGAAGTTTTAGCGGTTTGGAATGCTGCTCCTATCCGCTTCAATGTTAAATAATTTTTGTTTAATTGCTATTAATTATGAAGTTATTAATTTTTTTGAAATTTTTGAATGAAAGCACACA
>NW_027648510.1:5000-10000 GCF_949987685.1 Ammodytes marinus
ATTTCCAAGCATAAGGATGTTGAACATATAATTGAGTTTTATAAAGATAATGGTGTACTGTCTGTTATAAGAGGTGGCATGGAAATTGCGTGCTCAATTTTGCATGCATGAAAGCAACGCTTGGGCATATACTAGTGTGTGTGGGGGGGATGTGTGTGTGGGGAGGGGGGAGGATGGATGTTGTTGAGATAGGCAAGAATATTGCAACTTTTCATTGTACATATCTTGTTCTTAGGAGAATGTGAAATGTATATTTCTTGTTTTCGTAGGGAAAAGTATGATATTTTTAATAAGACAGGCAAGGTAACAAGTGACCTTTAATATTAAGGTAGAATCACTAAAAGTGTTGTATTCAAGTTTTTATCCTGAAATATATACATAATTGTGAATTTCTAAGGCCTCTCTGAAAAGGCATGCCTGGGCTTGTCCTGGGACAGGTCAGGGGTGAGAGAGACAAGGGGGGCAGTGGGTCCTTGAGCTGGACACACACACCCTCATCTTCCCCCCTCCCTCTCTCCTCCTAATACACACACCCACTCTCTCTGTCTTCAGACTATATAAAGCCAGGGTTTTGAGCAAGAAGTTTAGTTTTTTGGGGAAGCTGCTGCTGCTGAGGGTTTTTTGGGGAAGTTGACTGTTCCACTTTTTTGTTCTTTTATCATGGACGAAAAACTTAGAAGAAAAACTCGAAAGAAACACTCTGAATCTTTTTGAGTGCAAAATACTTAGAAAAATTGAGGGGAGTTATTTTTTCTTTTCAAAAAGGGGAAGAGGCTTGGAACCAATTCTTCCTTTTCTATTCTGAGAAGTTTGGTAAGGGACCATTTGGGTTATTGATGGGAACTAATCGATGAACCAGGTTGTAGAATAGCATGGAGTTGAGGTTGAAAAACTGTTGAACCAACTTTTCCTGATTGTTGTGTCGCAAAATCAAGCTTGTCATAGCATTTGAAGATATTCAAATATATATGACATGATTGAAAGCCTCGTCCAACACCCAGTATTGAAGTTGTGTAGACAGTAGAGCTTTAAAAAACCTGAAGATGAGAATACTCCTGATCTCTTGTGGATTGGAAATAGGAGAACTCATGAACTAAATTCAATGTGAACACAAGACATACAACACATAAGTTAAGTCTTATACTTCTCTACATATATTAACCACTTAAATGGGAGTGTAGGTACTTATTTTCCTTCCTTTCATTTTATTTTATTTTTTTCTTTTTATATTGTGAAAGTATAATCTTTTTGTATTGGTTAAATAAAATTTCTTGAAAACGCTATAACTCTTGAGCCTGAATCTTTAGTTTAGAGTTGGGAAAAAGGACCTAATTAGGGTTTTTCTTTAAAGAGACCGCGGCGCCTCTGAGGTAAGCAATTCAAACCTACACTACGGCTACACTACTGATAACAAAGAATACACATCCCATAAACACACTCCTTGAATTAGGAGGGAATTGCATTTATCTATTGGCCTAAGCTCATCCAGGTGTATGGACTTAGTGAGGACTTAACGGTAGTCTTTTGAAGCTAGGGGTAAATGTGAGGTATTCATCCACCAGAAAACTTAAAAACCTATTATCTAATCTCCTCCTTTCTAAACACTTATCAAGGATAAAGGTCTGAAATCTGGACTTAACCTAGGATAAAATTAGAAGAGACAATTGTAAGGGTCGTTAGGGGATCAACACAGGCGGAGATCTGGAGATAGGCAGGGGTCAAAGGGTAACATGCTTTAAAACCAGAGCCTTTAAGGTAATATATGGTGTGAAGGTTTTTGGTGAAAAGTAAAACCTTTTGGGAAATGTGTAAATCAGCTTTTGGTCTTTGTTTGCCATAAATAAAGAGCAGGGGTCGATGAACACATAAACTTTATAGTGGAACAGGTTTAAACAAGGAACAAACAAACTTGGCAGGCTATATATACACACAAACGTCCTGATATTAATTTAGGGGTGTTTAAATCTGGTGAAGGGAATACCGGCATAATCATTATGGCGCCCAGCACGTGGGGCCGATAAGATAGATAGACCCATAATCACTGTTTATTTATATTAAAGATTTACAGGGAAGACAGGGCAACTATTATTCTTTTCGGCTTAAACTACAAAGATCCATTGCCCTTGGAGGGGGTAAAATCGCACACCACAGTTATACTTGAGAAAGCCTCTTTAAGTAATTACTGCAGGTGCACATATGAAGGGCCAGGTTGGACACATATTATTTATGTGTCTCTAAAGTGAACCTGGTTCTCATGCCTAAAATGCACTTACAACACAACTGAGGTCAGGGGTCAACAGGGTGCTATGGTTGATGGGTTAAAGAAACAACTGAAACTACTCTGTAAAGAAACTGAACTAAATTAAGTCACCTTATCCCATTTTTACCTGGTCCTGCTGTTGAATCCCTATGACCTCTATCTACATAACACAAGCCGTGTGGGTATTGTCTTCCTCAGGGGCGCTTTTTATTTGAAATGTGTAAATACATTTGCATTCAATTGTTTTTTTTTCAGAGTGCAAAGATCAGTCAAGTGGGTAGAGAGGGATGCCAGTTGTACACTTGCAGTTTCTCACTGGCCTAGGCCTGTGACCTTTAACCCTTTTGGGACTGATAACAGCAAGGATGGACAGTCTCTAGTGTGGGTGTCTCCATTGGAGACATCTCATTCTTAACTAATGGCCTTAGTTTACGACGTTCACCTCTACCACCTGCACTTAGTGTAACTCTATATTTAGCTTTTACTTTCTACTACTTTAGTGTATTTTTTCTTTTCTCTTTTATCTTTTCACATATTCTCAGTCTTCTCGATCATAGAAGATGTTGTTCTCCCAGCACATTCTTTTTTTGTTTGTTTTCCTAGCTGAGGGTAAAACTAAAATCACCAATAGAATGACTTCAAATTTTATTTGATGTTGCTACGGAAGGATGGGACTGGTAACACTGTTTTTCGCGGCTTTATTTGAAGTTTAGCTACTTGTAGGCAGTGTAGAGTCTCTGGTCCGACGGCCCATTGTGTGGTTGGCCAGAGCACCCTTTAATTTTATTTTGCCAGCCCATCCAACCTTTTCCTATATTAGGGTTTTGGGGAAAGTAAATCATATTTTTTATTTATCTTAGTGGCCAAAACGTAATTATGGAGTAGCAGCTTCTAGTTTGTATGCATTGCATGTCTGGAATAGACTCCCAGAAACTGTAGGTCTGCTGCAACTCTCAGCTCTTTTAAAACAAAATCTGAAGACTTTTCTACTTGCCTTTTAACCTGTGAATTTTATTCTTTGTTTTATTTTAAAATAAATAAAGAAACATGAGTGCTTAACACCAGTATAGCCACAATTTTCCTAGATTTTTATCTTTATCATATTAAGTTACTACTGAATTTTTGAATGATTTGCTATTTTTTTACTCCTGTAATAGGACTTTTTATTTTTTTGTTTTGCTTACCTGATATTATGTCAGTACCCGGAAATAAATCAAAATAACCAATAGAAGCATAACACCAGTAAAGACACCTTTGCTACCTTTATTTTATTGATGGATTACTACAGTTTTTGGTTTCATTTGCTACTTTTTTATTGTTTTTCAATCATGAGATATTTTTCCTCTCATGGACAAGAGGGCTCCTTTGCCTATTCACTAACATTAAGCTCTATGTTCTACCAAGAATCTACAGGATCCTTTCTATAAATCCCGGATATAGCTTCAGCAGCTTTAGCTGTTGATATGCATTTTTTCTTTAACATGGAGTACTATATCACAACCGCTTGGAGACTTTTTTGTCTGCAGAAGAAGCTGGCAAGCTTCTGGGGCCTACTAGACCTCTGACTCACAGGCGTCCCCTGACAGCTACATCTTCAGCTGTGACACCTCCAACTCTGATCAACTCCTGGTACATCCTGTTAAACTGCACCATGCTTCCTGAAGCTGCAGAAGCATCCACTGCTGGGTGAGTTGAACCATTGCACCTCCATCGGTTGCTGTAGGTCGGCAACTCTATCCTGCTGGGGCATCAACTCTACCTTGTCCTGCAGTGGGCCTTTCATCATCTGCCCATGTTCCTGCTCTCACTACTGGGCAACTGCAGATGTTCTACGGTGTAGACCCGAGACCACACACCCACACACACACACCCTTGCACACACACAATGCCAATGTGATGCCAACAGAAGATAATCAAAGTCACTAAACTGGACCACTGCTTCATGTGTCTTATGGGGTTCTAACCGACGCCACCTATACAACACAATCCCCTTAATCCAAGCTATACAGTCCACTACAGTCCACTGGTCCTCACCAACATATATGCTATAAACTTGGAGGAGATTATAACAAGGTGTATGCCTGGGACAAACCTTATGTGTAAGCAGACACTCAGATATTGACTCATCTACATGCTCTGTGTTTGAAAAAGAGCCTCAACAGGCCGAAGAAAATGGACTCTGTCTTTATGATTGAATCGTCGTGGGACTGAATTTTTGTTTTTTGGACATTGCAAAAGCTTAAGACCTTTTTACTATACTGTCTGACGTACTCATTACTCTGAATTTGGTCAAGATGTTGTGATTTTTCTACATGGGTACTCATTTGTATTCTGCTTGAGGAATTTCCATGTCTACTTATCTCAGGGTGGTGTTGTATTGAGACTACATGATTTAGGGGACTCTTTTCATATTATTGATTTGAACTTTGAGGTTGCTTATATAATCCTTTTATTTATATAAATTAGGTTTTTGGTAATCCATCACTTATTTTTTACTTTTCATTTATTTTTTATTTTTTTGATCTGGTGTTGTGTTTTTGCTCTCTGAATTGGGTTTTACCTTAATATTATGGTATACTGGGTTTATGCTTTTCTTTATTTGTAGTTTCGTATTACGGATACTGTATCCTACTGCTTTGTGGTTGTGATATATTGCTATGTTTTGTGGATCAGGTTAAAAGAAAAAAAAAATTATTATTATTTTTTTAAAAAATTTTTATGATTTTTATTGCAAAGGCAA
>NW_027648510.1:15000-22500 GCF_949987685.1 Ammodytes marinus
TGACAAAGGTAGATTACGGCCTGTAACTGCTGGACAACATCCTATCACATAATGCAAGTGTCATTTGAAAAATAATTCTAATTGCTTTAGTACTTAATCTAAAAAGACATGTTTATATCATGGTGGCTGTATAGAAAAAAATTTAAGGCATAGGAATAACGACTACACAAAATATGTCTGATTGATTGTCGGTCAAATGACATCACAGATTAATGATAATCCTCTGGGTATAAATATCACAGAGGAAGTGAGACGTGAGATGTGAATCAGATATGTTACAAATATGAAGACACACGTGAGCTTTAGTGAACAAAGTAACAATAATTCATTGAAGAACAGAAGAGACGAAAAATGTCTGCTTGTGTTTTGGCTACCCATACAACTCTTTCTACTTACAATTAGGGATGCACCAAACATTTGGCCACCGAAAATGGCAAAATAAGTCATTTTCGGTTTCGGCCCGAAACAGTTAAAAGGCCGAACAAAATTACTGAAAATTTACGAACTAAATGACACTAAGGAAATATGTTTTTAAAAGAGCTTCCTGTAAACCAGGAAATGGCAGAAAAGAGAGACGTAACCGTGTAGGCCAGTCCACGTCTGTTTGTGAGCGCGCAGCAGGAGCAGTCTGTAAGGTGCGTGCATGACAATGTCAGAGTCCAGTGTGGGAGCATTTTTTCAAACTGGATGAAACACGGCGCAGACAGTGCAATGCTTTATGCAGCATAAAGTTAAAACTCTAGTCCCAGCCTGATGTTTAATCACCTTAGAAACACAAAAGCCTTGCGCGAGTGAGGGCTGCCGCGCAATTTTTTTTTTAGTTTGACAGCTAATGCTAACCGGAGATATCCTGTCCGTTAGCGCTATTGGGGGGAAAAGGCTCCTACGATCTGATTGCATTTCTCAAGCCTGAATACACAGCCATGTCGGCAAACTGACAGCGCGACTAAATATACTATGTCCAGTGAGCCGCCTCCCCCCCGTTAGTTTCAGTCTACAGACGAAAATGTTACAATCACATAGCATGGACATCTTCTAAAGCCTCTCATTGTTATAATCAGGACTTTAATGCAAATTCTGAAGTCTGAACATTACGGTGGCAGCTGTGGTGCAGTTTTTTTAAAGCAACTCAACCTGTGTTTGAGGAGAACATGTGGGAGTTCATGTATGCAATGTTGAAATAATTGACTAAATAACAAACAAAACTGCAAAAGCCTCTTTCTTTTCGGTTTCGGCCAAGAATTTTCATTTCGGTGCATCCCTACTTACAATTTGGGATATTGAAGCAAAGCTTTTATGGAAAATCGGGAACTGACTTCTGAGCAAGATGCCCTGGAGCACACAAAGGCTTGCACGTTGGTGATCGGAACACAACCTGCTGCTCAACACTAGCAAAACCAAGGAGATGATCATAGACTTCAGGGAACACAAGGGGGAACCAGCCCAACTGAGCATCAATGGGGACTGTGTTCAGCGGGTGTCCTTCAAATTCACTGGGACACACATAGCCCAGGACCTCTCCTGGGGCCTCATTTATCAACAGTGCGTAGAAAAGGTTCTAAATTCACTCTTACGAATGAAATTTAGTATGTGCTTAAGTACAAAAAAATCTGTATTTATCAAACGTGCGCTGGCCTATCGTACGCACACCAGTAAGTCATCAATCTTGATAAATCCCACATGTTCTTAAGTGTCATGCTCGTTCACGCTCAGACCATTTGCATTCAGAAACGCCTCCAATTAACCATATATGGTCACAACACATCCCTTTATCAACCACCTGAATGTGTTTTATCCCTCTCCGCTACAATGGCAAAGAGGGCAACGAAAAGAAACTTCTCCAACACATAAATGGAAACCCTTGTAAACGAGGTTGAATCAAAGCAAAACATATTTTGTTGGCTCACTTAGTGCAGGCATTAAAACAAAAGAAAGCTTGCTGCATGGGAAAATGTGATATTTTCGAGCAAGTTGTAAGGCAACGGCATTGTTTGGGGTCCGCGATCTGACAACTTTACGTGCAGTCATTCATAAACTCTTTCAATAAATACGAGATGAAGATAAGTTCCTAACAACATTAGAGTGAATGAAATGAAATGAGTGATTGGCGAGTCTGGCGAGTCACCGCGGCTCGTCCAGCTCACAGCTGAGTGCTGTCAGATGAGACGCACAGAGAGCATCGGAGGGATCCTCCGCTTCAAATCATGTAAACGTGTGACACATTTAAGGAATAATCAATTAGAGCTTACCTAAAAATAAGTGTGCCATATAACTATGTATTGCATTTAGGATGTTAGCTCATTTGGACGCTGTTTTCACCGTCTGTTTTCATTGATGTATTGGCGATTTTATATCTACTTCAGTTTCATTACTGAGTTGTGATCAGTGTTCTTAAAGAAACTTAGATTATAAAACAAGAGGTCCAAAACACAGATGATGATTAAACAAACAAATGTATGACTTTATATTACCCTAGAAATGCACGGGTGGATTTGACGCGTGGCGATTATAGGTATAAAGAGAACGCTGGCGGTTCTAGTGTTAGTGCAGACGTTGAAACTCTTAAATGCTTTGCTTTGTGCTTGTAATATCGCTGTTCTACCACTAGATTCTGTTCGTAAGCATGGTCAGAGTTGTGCTTACATTTACACACATTCATAAGTCTAAGTACATTTTGGTAAATTCCATACTTTGCGTGGCAATGTTCTTACGCCCTACTTACGCACAGATTTGTGCGTAAGTACGGTTGATAAATGAGGCCCCACGACTGTTTGTAGAATACGGAAGAAATCAAAATAAACACGAATACATCAGACAAAAGCGGCGCGATATAGGAAGGCTTTCACTAGCGATGCATGAAAGTCAATATCTTGCTTTGAAGACGCACATGGGTGCCACATGGTCCTGATTTTGTTGGAGATCCTATTTTCCAGATTTTTGTGCCTTCCAAATTTCGTAGTTTGTTTTTGCATTTGTCACATGACTAGTGTGGACATATGGGTGTCCGTAAAACATGATCGCATTTTGTATTCTTTTTTTTTGGTCTCCTCTAAAGAGAGATGTTGCATCGTACATTAAAATGTGTCATAAGTGTCAGTTGACCGGAAAACCGAAACAGAGCCAGTTCCTCTCTGTCCAATTCCGGCATTTAGTCAACCGTTTGAACATTTCATTTTTGACTGTGTTGGTCCCCTCCCTCGTTCTCGTTCGGGTGCAATCTATTTGTTGATGGTGATGTGCCAGAACACTAGGTATCCAGCAGCATACCCATTACGCACCATCACCACTTAATCTGTAGTGCGCGCCCTGACTCAGTTTATCTCTATATTTGGAATCCCCTTAATCTTTCAGTAAGACCAAGGTTCTAACTTTTCATCTGTTTCAGCATCAGCCTACCATGTAGCCAAGGGGCTCTTGAGAGGTTCCACGCCACGTTGGAGTCTTTACTCCGTACATACTGTACACAGTTAGATGGAGACTGGGAAGAGGGTTTACCCTGGTTGATGCTGGGGGCTAAGGAGTGAAGTCAGGAAAGTACAGGCTTTATCCCAAACGATCTGGTGTTTGGACACAGTGCGTGGCCCTTTGGCTGTTTTGAAGGACGATTGGAAGAAGTCCGAGCCACATTAAACCAAAACAACAAACTTTCAGGCTAAATTTACTGGTTCACATGCAGTTGTTTAGCAAGTTTCAGACTAATACAGTCCTTGTGGGCTCCATCCCTCATGCAGTGGCAGAGCTTGAGGAAGATGTGTTGTCCACTACTGACAAATCCCTGTTAAACGGCAGGTTGTAGAATTAAACTCCTGTTGGTTGGAACAAGCGCAGGACTTGTATTGTTGGTGAGGACCAGTGGATTGTATAGGGGCCTAAATGCTATTTGTGTTTGGTGGACTTACTCTTAGGATGAGGTCATAATTTACCAACCTTTACCACGATTGCCATGCAAATCCTCTCCATTCTAATGTTTTCTCATTTCTAACCCTAAAGTATTATTACCCCTTGAACTTTTCCACATTTTGTCACTTAACAACCACGCACGTTAATGTATTTCATTGGGATTTTATGTGATGGACCAACACAAAGTGGGCTAGGGTGTGTGTGTAAGTCCCATGACTGTGCTATGGTCTATATGGACAATGGTATGTAAGGACTTTATCCTAAAATGCTTTTCAAAGTGTAAGTCATTATAATATCTCAGTGTATGTGTGTAAAGCAATGATCTGACTCAAATATAACTTAGGAGGTCCTTATGGTTTAGAGGGTCCTGTCTCAGTGTTGGGTTGGGATTTTATGTGATGGACCAACACAAAGTGGGCTAGTGTGTGTGTGTGAAGTCCCATGACTGTGCTATGGTCTATATGGACAATGGTATGTAAGGACTTTATCCTAAAATGCTTTTCAAAGTGTAAGTCATTATAGTATCTCAGTGTATGTGTGTAAAGCAGTGATCTGACTCAAATATAACTTAGGAGGTCCTTATGGTTTAGAGGGTCCTGTCTCAGTGTTGGGTTTATAGTAGCATCACTTCGGTTTATCAGAATACATTGACCAGCTGCATTTGATCTGTATGTTTGTTGAATGTGTGGGTTTAAGTTCTTTAGTTACATATGTTGGATTGTGGACCCAGTCAAAAGTAATAATGAAATGCATGATATTTGCCTTTACATGACTAATGACAAGTTTCAGTGGATTGTTTAAAACGCTTACATAAATAGCCTTGATTCCTTTCACATAATGTTAACAGGGAACATTCTTTAAGATATATCTTCTTTTTTCACTTTTTGCGTGGTGATGAGGTATTGCCCCTGGAAAGTTCAGGGGTCACAAAGTCCCCATCCACAGCTGAAATCTTTATAAAAGAAAAGTAATTTTCAAGTCTTTCCAGAGATTCTCAATTCGATTGAGTTCTGGGCTTTGACTGGTCCATTCTGACACATGACTATGCTTTGATCTAAACCATTCCATTGTAGATCTGGCTGAATGTTTAGGGTGGTTGTCATGCTGGACGCGTGTGACTTATCTTGCACATTATTTTAGTCTGTTCTGAGTCTGAAGTGTTTCCAGACAACACAATTAGTTTTACCTTTCCTCTCGACCAAAGGCTGACTATCTTCCGTCTTTTAGTAATGTTTCAAAACACCCGGCGATGCGCAACATCTCCCTCCTACTCTCTGGACCAGCCGATAGCTAAACTATCAGGTGAGGGCGGGGCCGAGTGGAGCGCACGGCTGAAAGGGTTCACTGAATTTAAAAGCCTGCATGTCACGGCGTGGGAAACAGTGATAGTTTAATAACAATTATTTTATTTTCATGATTGAGGGAAGCTGTAATAGTAATAGAAATTGAAATTTGAGTTATTGCTACAAGAAGGATGAACTAAATTGTGCTCAATTTGAAAAGGTTTTAAATTGCTATATTTATTCTCAATCTTTATAATTTTGGCACTGGTGATTTTCCTTTGGCGCTGGATAAATCCTCTTTGGCGGGCGCCAAAAAAGTCTCTATGGAAGAAAAATCCTTGGTGCTTTTCTTCAACAGGGACTTGGAAGCTGGTCAGAGTTGATGGGAAGATGGATAGAGCCAAATGCAGGGCAGAAAACCTGTTAGAGTCTGCAAAAGACTTGAGACTGGGGCGGAGGTTCACCTTCCAGAAGGTTAAATACCCTAAACATACAGCCAGATCTACTATGGAATGGTTTAAATCAAAGCATAGTCATGTGTCAGAATGAACCAGCCAAAGTCCAGACCTCAATCCAATTGAGAATCTCTGGAAAGCCTTAAAAATGGCTGTTCAGACGCTCTCCGCTATTTTAAAAAGAAGAATGGGCGAAAATGCCAGTCTCTAGATACTGTATACCCCAATAGACGTGCAGCTGTAATTGCAGCGATATGAGGTCCTATGAAGTATTGACTCAGGGGGACTGAATACTTTTGCACGCCACACTTTTCAGTTTTGTATTTATAAAAAGTATTGAAAACAAAGTATCATTTTCATTCCACTTCACAATTATGTGCCACTTTGTGTTGGTCTATCACATAAAATCCCAAGAACATAAATGTACATACGTGTGTGGTTCTTATGTGACAAAATGTGGAAAAGTTCAAGGGGTATCAATACTTTTGCAAGGCACTGTAACTGGGCTTTGAATAAATGAAATAATCATACTTTTGAAAAAAGAATGAGGGTAAAACTTTGCTTTGAGCAGCATTGGATAATCGTGTAAGACATATTGAAGATCATTAATGCAAACATATTAATACAATATCATCTTATACAGATTTACCTCTGTACAATCTTCAGCTGTGGATTGGGACTTTGTGACCCCTGAACTTTCCAGGGGCAATACCTCATCAAGACCACGCAAAAAGTGAAAAAAGAAGATATATCTTAAAGAATGTTCCCTGTTAACATTATGTGAAAGGAATCAAGGCTATTTATGTAAGCGTTTTAAACAATCCACTGAAACTTGTCCTTAGTCATGTAAAGGCAAATATCATGCATTTCATTATTACTTTTGACTGGGTCCACAATCCAACATATGTAACTAAAGAACTTAAACCCACACATTCAACTAACATACAGATCAAATGCAGCTGGTCAAAGTATTCTGATAAACCGAAGTGATGCTACTATAAACCCAACACTGAGACAGGACCCTCTAAACCATAAGGACCTCCTAAGTTATATTTGAGTCAGATCACTGGTTTACACACATACACTGAGATATTATAATCACTTACACTTTGAAAAGCATTTTAGGATAAAGTCCTTACATACCATTGTCCATATAGACCATAGCACAGTCATGGGACTTCACACACACACACTAGCCCACTTTGTGTTGGTCCATCACATAAAATCCCAACCCAACACTGAGACAGGACCCTATAAACCATAAGGACCTCCTAAGTTATATTTGAGTCAGATCACTGCTTTACACACATACACTGAGATATTATAATGACTTACACATTGAAAAGCATTTTAGGATAAAGTCCTTACATACCATTGTCCATAGAGACCATAGCACAGTCATGGGACTTACACACACACCCTAGCTCTGGGCGGACCTTTGAAGTGACGTCATGTGGGGACCGCCCACATTTTTAAACCAGCCAATCAGAAGACATCCCGCCAAATTTCGGCCGTGTGTATCAGAAATGTGTATGAAAGTGCACCTGCAGCCAAGTGTGATAGGGGGCGCAGTGAGATACACTGGGATACACAAAAATCAGGTCAAGTGGTAAATAAGGACTTTCACAGAAAATTGGAATTTATGTTAGTTAGACACTCGCAAATGCAGATACACTTTCCGAATTACGCGGACCTCGGCATAGTCCGGCTAAACCACCGAGGTCCTCGTATCCCAGGTGAGTATTCAGGTCAATTGTCCATCTATACCATGTATACCAACACACACACACACACACACACACACACACACACACACACACACACACACACACACACACACACATTCGGCCTTAACAAAAGAG
>NW_027648510.1:60000-62500 GCF_949987685.1 Ammodytes marinus
GCCGATGCCGATTCTCCGAGCACGTCTGCACACCGTCTGCAGCAGCAGCTGACAGAGTTTTTTTGGACTAGACGGATACTGAGTTGATGGAGTTTTTTTTAACCCAAAGAAAGCAAAGGTACAACACTTTTATATAGGCCTGCAGTCCAGTGTTAGATATGACCAAAATACAAGCTGTGGCCGCTCACACTATAGCTTTCCCGCACGTGAAGCGAGCCTTCACGTGCGGAAGGGGGTTCACCCCGACGGCGAACAGCATCTCCCCTGAGCCGAACAGGAGGTGGAATTAAGAGATTAACGGCGATATTTTTTTTATCGCCCGATAAGAGTCTGGCGTTAACGCAGCCGTTAACGCCGTTATCGGCCCACCACTAGTTTTTTAAACCCTATATTTCTCTTTCTCGTGACATCACAGAAAGAGAAATATAGGGTTAAAAAAAACTTACTTTGTAAATATTACTGTGATGTCTTTTACTGTGACATCACAGTAATATTTACAAAGTACGTTTTTTTTTATAGGCCTTTAAGTTTATCTGTAGATAATTTGTTTGGCCATTACAATCAGACTGTTATACAACTTTCCTGTTTGTTTTTGAATAAAAATTCAGTGAACTTTTAATTTAAACACTTTAACACTAATTGGTCTGGGGTTAAACCGATAAAACAGAACACCTCCCCAGAGAGTCACCCAGGGGCATAAGCCAGATGCCCTAACCACCTGAACTGTGTGTGTGTGTGTGTGTGTGTGTGTGTGTGTGTGTGTGTGTGTGTGTGTGTGTGTGTGTGTGTGTGTGTGTGTGTGTGTGTGTGTGTGTGTGTGTGTGTGTGTGTGTGTGTGTGTGTGTGTGTGTGTGTGTGTGTGTGTGTGTGTGTGTGTGTGTGTGAGAGAGAGAAAGTGTGTGTGTGCGTGTGTGTGTGTGTGAGCACAAATGTGTTTTTTTGAGGGTTTATTTGTTATCCGCTGTCTGTGTGTGTGTGTGTGTGTGTGTGTGTGAGTGAGTGAGAGAGGAAGTGTGTGTGTGTGTGTGTGTGTGTGTGTGTGTGTGTGTGTGTGTAAAGGAACAGCGGTTGTACTCAGAGTTCCTCACACATGACTTAACTTTTCACCCTATCACCAGGGGAGCCGCGATATAGTTCCTGGGGTCATGACAACTTCCGAAAAACATCTGAAAACTGGCGAAATAACTAACAGAAGTAAAAGTGAGTGCACAAGCTAGATTGCAGTGTGATGGGGAGCACAGATATGCAACGAGCTAGATGAAAGTTTGACATTTGTTCGGGGGGACAACCTACTGTTTTCACACGTGTATTTTATTAGTGCTTGTTGGAGAGAAATTGGTGGTAGCACATTTTAATTGTGCACGCACACACACACACACACACACACACACACACACACACTCACTCACTCGCTCAGACACACACACACTCACACACACACACACACACACACACACAGTCTCTCTTACACACAGAACGACAGGCAGACAGAAAGGCGCACACACACACACACACTCACTCACTCGCTCAGACACTCACTCACTCACTCACTCACTCACTCACACACACACACACACACACACACACACACACACACACACACACACACAGTCTCTCTTACACACAGAACGACAGGCAGACAGAAAGGCACACACACTCACTCACTCACTCACTCACTCACTCACTCACTCACTCACTCACTCACACACACACACACACACACACACACACACACACACACACACACACACACACACACACACACACACACACACACACACACACTCTCTTTAAACAAGTCTTCTGTTCTTGCTGGCGGCCTCTCTGCCCTCTCTCTCTCTTATCTCTCTCTCTCTCTCTTTCTCTCTCTCTTTCTCTTATCTGTCCCGCTCAGAACTTCCGCTCTTCAATAGTGGGACCACTTCTCTACAGCAGATTAGCCCGGTCACTGTGTGTGTGTGTGTGTGTGTGTGTGTGTGTGTGTGTGTGTGTGTGTGTGTGTGTGTCTGTCTGTGTGTGTCTGTCTGTCTGTCTGTCTGTCTGTCTGTCTGTCTGTCTGTCTGTCTGTCTGTCTGTCTGTCTGTCTGTCTGTCTGTCTGTCTGTCTGTCTGTCTGTCTGTCTGTCTGTCTGTCTGTCTGTCTGTCTGTCTGTCTGTCTGTCTGTCTGTCTGTCTGTCTGTCTGTCTGTCTGTCTGTCTGTCTGTCTGTCTAACTGTCTGTCTGTCTAACTGTCTGTCTGTCTGTGTCTGTCTGTGTGTGTGTGTTTGTGTGAGAGAGCGTGAGTGTGTATGGGAGAAAGTGATGATTGAAATTATCATTGAAATTGATGTCACAGAAAGAGAAATGTAGGGTTAGACAGTGAGACCATAAAACACTCTTTCTGCCTTTTCTCAGGCTGGGATGAACCGATTTCTAAAATGTTTTGCACATTTATACTAAATAGGATCTCAGAGTTCAATACACCTTCATATTCCCACCGGTGAAGTAGGCCTTTAAGCCA
>NW_027648510.1:92500-95000 GCF_949987685.1 Ammodytes marinus
GTTCCTCTTTTTGAGAGCCTTCCAGACCTTGAGGCTGGATAGTTTTAATCAACCCCATCCCGTTTAGTTTTCTTTCCTCAGACCTGCGTTTTGCTCTGCATTCAGCAATACCATGACCAGGCTTGTGACAGTAGAAACATTCCCACTCAGCCTTTGGCCCCAAGGAACGTGGTCTTGGCGACTGTGTGGTGGAAAAGGTGTTTCTAGACAGAGGAGGTGAATAATCATTTTGCTTGAAGGACTCTGGGGCTGATGAGAACTCGCGCTTTACAATGAAGCTACTTTTATGGGTTATGGCAAACTCGTCAGCTACTACTGCTGCATCTTTCAGAGTGGACACCTTCTGCTCATTCAGGTGCACGGAGATTCTGTCAGGCAAACAATTTTTGAACTCTTCCAACAGAACTAATTCACGAAGGGTCACAAAGTCCGAAACTTTAGTTGATGCACACCATCTATCAAAGAGAGTAGTTTTCTCTCTAGCAAACTCAACAAAGGTCTGATTTGTGGTTTTCTTGTGGCTTCGAAAACGTTGCCTATATGCCTCAGGCACGAGTTCGTAGGCCCGCAGGATAGTACTTTTAACAATATCATACTGTAGGCTATCCTCTAAAGATAAGGTTGAGCAAACCTTCTGAGCTTTTCCGACAAGCTTACATTGAAGCAGCAAAGGCCAGACCTCTTTAGGCCAGTGCAATGCAGCAGCAATACGCTCAAACACATTAAAGTAAGTATCTACTTCTGACTCTCTGAATGAAGGTACTACTTTAATGTTTTTACTCACATCAAATGAACTTGGTTCTACAGCGGAAAATGATGAATCAGCCCCAGTCTGCCGTGAAGCTGAACTAGTGAGCTCCAGCTCCCTCAGTTTAACCTTCTCTCTCTCCACTTCCCATGTTAACTCTAGCTCCCTAAGTTTAAGAGCTTTATCAGTCTCAGCATTAAGCTCTAATCTACGTGTCTCAGCATTAAGCTCTAGTTTACGAATCTCAAACTCTGCTTGGCGAGCCTTGTCCTGTCGTCTATCCTCAGTCTCCATTTTTAAGCGAGCCAACCGTACCTTTAAAGCACTGGGACTGAGTGGAGATATACCAGATGTTACAACCTTTTTTGGACTTCCACTCTCGTCTCTCACTTCTCCCTCACCTCCAGCAGATTCGAGTGGGTCAGCTGTGCTGGATCTGTCAGAGGGAACTGGAGAACATGGTAAAACAGCTGAGGGGAGCAATCCCTCCTCCACCAAGGTGGTTGCTACCAAAGACTTCAACTCTTCTTTAAGCATTTGTTTAGTGGCATTTAACTTAAAGTGGGCTGCTATACACAACAAATCATCCTTTCTTAACGTGTCAAGTTCCTCCCAAGTAGGACTCTTCAGAAAAGCATATACTTCAAAGATACCGGCGGCCATTTTTTTTTTTTTTTTTTTTTTTTTTTTTTTTTTAACTCAAAAACCAAAAATGGATCTGGTAGTGGGAAAGTTGTTAATATCCCGGACGAGCCCCCAATTATGTTACGTCCCTAATGAGGTCTAGGGGTAAGGGAGTAACATAGACCAGATCCGTAAAATAAAAGGGAGTCAAGTGTTCAAAAGTAAAAGTGTTTATTGCCAAGCCCTATAACGTCAGGGAGACCCCTAAGCCAAAGCAACAAACAAAACTGGTTCCCTGTCTTTAAACAAAAAAGGTTCTTCCTAACAGTGATCAGCACAGAGCAGCACATGGGACTGGTAGCAGCCGAGAGCAGAGAGAGAGGAGAGTGCCATGCAGCTCCTCTTATAAGCATGCCTTGATTAGGCTTCCAGGTGGACCTCGTTTGGGAGCAGCAGAGGTATGGGAGTGGAGGAGGGTGGAGCCGATGAGCTAGAGGCAGTAGACACAAATGCAGGTTAGAAACTACATGGGAATGTAACAGTTGCCAAGGTGACGAGTCCCGACGATCTACTATCTGATTGGCCCTTTGAAAAAAGTGGCGGTGACGTCCCCGCCGCCTTTCTGAAAAGTTGAACTTTTTTCAACTGGAGAAACTCGAAGCGGCCGCACAAAAAGTCAAAAACGCCTTTTCCCGAGGCGGCCGCTTCTCATTGGGAATCAATGGAAAAAAGGCGTTAGGTGGACACGGGCCCTTATGCCATCTTTAGTAACTATAGCTTCTTGTCCTTGAAGGCCACCGTAGCTTCTGTATATGGCTATGTGAGAGACAGAGTGGAAGACTGTAGTGTGTGTGTGTGTGTGTGTGTGTGTGTGTGTGTGTGTGAGTGAGTGAGTGTGAGTGTGTGTGTGAGTGAGAGAGAGTGTGAGTGTGTGTGTGTTGCTTGCTTGCTCCAGTAGTTTACTCCTTAAGGTTTGTAGAACTGAATATATTGAGGTGTTTGCTCCTGTGTGTGTGTGTGTGTGTGTGTGTGTGTGTGTGTGTGTGTGTGTGAGAGTGTGTGTGTGTGTGTGTGAGTGAGTGTGAGTGTGAGTGTGTGTGTGTGTGTGAGTGAATCCAATCTACTGCT
>NW_027648508.1:0-7500 GCF_949987685.1 Ammodytes marinus
TAGGTTTTACTGGCTTTCAAAGATCACTTATGTAAGTTTTCATAGGTAGAGTCAGTGATTCTGGAGAACACTTGTTGTCAAAATCACTTTTATGTCAAAATCAGTGAATATCTCCTCATGATCCACTACCTGTCTGTACTGTGTGTGAGCGCTGAAAAAAAAAACCATTGTTAATACACAGCCTAGGCTCTGTGAACAGGCAGGTTGCTAGCTATGGTTCGACCCCCCTCCGTTAACATACCCTTTGTTTTACATGAATTTACAGAGCCTAGGCTGTGTATTAACACCAGATTTTTTTTTCAGCACAAAACACAGTATGGGACAGGTAGTGGATCATGAGGAGATATTCACTGATTTTGACACAAAGTGATTTTGACAACAAGCGTTCTCCAGAATCACTGACTGCACCTTTAAATGTCCAAGAAGTGACTGTCATGACTATGTCTGTTTTATTTAAACCTGCAGTGTGTAGACTTTTGGGTTTTATTTCCTAGCAGATTTTGTAGAAAGTAATTATAATATCCATAAGTACATTTAATTTAGTGCATAATAGCTGAAAAAAAAATGTTGAATAATTTTTTTCCCCATAGAAAGGGTCTCATATATGTCCATATTTCTGCATATTTTGGACCAAGGCCTAGTGGCCGCCATCTTGAAAGTGTCATAGTTGGAATGTCATCAGGTGCATTGTTTAAAATGTAGAATTGTTCTTGTCCTTGAAGGCCACTGTAGCTTCTGTTATTATTCTAAAGGGTTGGGGTTACCCAGGGAGCGTTGCATTCTAGAACTTTGTAGAACTTTCTTGATGATGTCATATTACACACTGCACCTTTAAACCATAAATATCTCATTTCACATCCAGTCTGTATTGCTGCCGTCTCCATATCCACAATACGGCCGTCAGTAAAATGTCCAAATGAGTTTATCGCCACATAATGTCTAGAGGTTTATACACTGCTGCTGACTCAGAGTTAAAGGGGAACTTATCACTTTGTCTTTCTGCAAATCTACGGTGGCCACGAAGTGCAAACAAAAACTATTCGCCACAACATGACAGCGTTGGTGTGTGTGTGTGTGTGTGTGTGTGTGTGTGTGTCTTTCTGTGTCTGTCTGTCTGTGTGTGCGTGTGTGTGTGTGTGTGTGTTTGTGTGTGTGTCCCTTTCTGTGTATGTCTGTGTGTGTGTGAGTGTCTGTCTGTCTGTGTCCCTTTCTGTGTCTGTGTGTGTGTGTGTGTGTGTGTGTGTGTGTGTGTGTGTGTGTGTGTGTGTCCCTTTCTGTGTCTGTCAGTGTGTGCGTGCGTGCGTGTGTGTGTGTGTGTGTGTGTGTCTGTCTGTCTGTCTGTCTGTCTTTCTGTGTCTGTGTGCGTGTGTGTCTTTGTGTGTCTGTCTGTCTGTCTGTCCGTCTGTCTGTCTGTCTGTGTCCCTTTCTGTGTCTGTCTGTCTGTCTGTGTGTGTGTGTGTCCCTTTCTGTGTCTTTCTGTGTGCGTGTCCGTGTGTGTGTGTGTGTGTGTGTGTGTGTGTGTGTGTGTGTGCGTGCATGTGTCCCTTTCTGTGTCTGTCAGTCTGTCTGTGTGTGTGAGTGCCTGTCTGTCTGTCTGTCTGTCTGTCTGTCTGTCTGTCTGTCTGTCTGTCTGTCTGTGTCCCTTTCTGTGTCTGTCTGTGTGTGTGTTGCTAACTGACTGACCTCCAGCTCCATCTCACATCTGTTGATGTCGTCTGTTGACTGGTTGAGTTTCTCCAGTTCGCCCTGGAACAGACGAAGATAATGTTATAACATCTGGAAGTATTGGAAAGTTCTTGAAGGAATTTGGAAATATTGTTTTTTTTTTCAAGCACTGGTAAACTGAAATTGTTGGTATTTAGTATAGCTTACATACACAATATACAATGCAAATAGCTATCTGTGGATGTAGGCTACAGATGCAACATGCAATCACCTGTATTCACACACACACACACACACACACACACACACACACACACACACACACACACACACACCTGTATTCTGGGGTCCACCTCCTCGTCTTCATATTCGGTCTCGTCATCGCTGCGTTCCTTGTCTGCGCGGTCCATGTTTGAAGCGAAGGGTCGAACAATAAACCGGTGTGTGTGTGTGTGTGTGTGTGTGTGTGTGTGTGTGTGTGTGTGTGTGTGTGTGTGTGTGTGTGTGTGTGTGTGTGTGTGTGTGTGTGTGTGTGTGTGTGTGTGTGTGTGTGTGTGTGTGTGTGTGTGTGTGTGTGTGTGTGTGTGTGTGTGTGTGCGTGTCTCTCTCTCTCTCTCTGTGCGTTTGTGTGTGTGTAAGGTTAGGCTACCATCGGATACTCACACACACACACACACACACACACACACACACACCGCGCTAAAATCACTACTAGCATTGATTAAAGCCCTATGTCACTAGCTTAAATGGACTTGTTGTTAAACGCGATAGACGGTCTTTTTTTACAGAAGCTAGGCTACATCCTTGGTTGCTTGTATATCCATCGGAGCCCATAGGCAGTAAGCAGCAGAGGCGGTAAGCTCCCTCTCCCTCTCACTCTCCCTCTCGACTGACTGAATTCGAAGCTGGAATGACCGAGATTTGCTTTAGACCGGGAACGCCCCCTTCTGTGAGGCTGAGGCTGTGTGTGTGTGTGTGTGTGTGTGTGTGTGTTAGAGTGAGAGTATTTAGTCTTAACATGTATGTTTGTGTCTGTCTGTCTGTCTGTCTGTCTGTCTGTCTGTGTCATTAGTGCCATGCAGCCTAGCGGTAATATTCATTAGATATGTATTTATAGAACGGATCAATGCTGCTGTGACCGTGACGTTGCTATTTTTAGCTTTTCTTTTTCATTACTCAAACACGCTACTGTAGCCTATTTAAAGGTGCAGTGTGTAAACGGTAACCTATTGGCGTTTTCAGAACAGACTTAGTAGAAATTGTATACAATATTCAGAAATATGGGCAACACTAAATTGTAGTAACTAGCCTACCACTAGCTATGCATTACCTACTACATAGTTTTGTTGGGGCCTGAGCCTACATACATATATATATATATATATTTTACTAACTATTTTTTTTCTTTTTTGTAACTAATACATGGATATGCATTACCTACTACATACGTTTTTATTTAATTTTTTCAGTTCTACTACATCGACACAGCCTCCATATGAAAACAACCGGGGATGCAACAGATATAAAAGCAAGAGGCAAGATCAAGGCGAAATGTTATGATGAAATAAATAAGTAAAAGTACTATATGTCCAAATGTGTGTGTGCCCACTGCATGCTAACGAGATTATTTTTATGGTCAGTTCTAGTTTGTAGAATAGAGAAAATAATGAGTATGAGATTTGGAATGCAGCCTAACTGTTCTGAGAACTTAAACGTTTTTTTCTGGCTCTCCGACTAATAAAAAACAACTTTTTTTTGTTTTTGAGGCTCTGATCACATTATTGTTCCTATAAAACACTGTGTGGGACATATGAAGGTCATTTTATTTTATTTTATTAAGTTATAAACGATACTGAGAAATAACACATGATGGAATTTGGGGCAATGATTTAATTACAAGTTGTTACATGTAGTTTAAGAATGATGCTTGAAAACACAGCACACAGTTATGTCTTTAAAAGGAAAAATTAGCTTGGGTGCTCCGGTGGCGTAGTGGATAGAGCGCGTACCATATTGGCTCCGGCCTTCGTTGCAGTGATCGTGGGTTCGGGTCCGACCTGTGGACCTTTACTGCAGGTCATCCCCCCCTCTCTCTCTCTCTCTCTCTCTCTCTCTCTCTCACTCTCTCTCTCTCTCTCTCTCTCTCTCCCCATTTCAACTCTGTTCTGTCGGATAAAGCTTGGAAATGCCAAAAAAATATTAAAAAAAAGGAAAAATTAGTTGAATTTAAAGGTGCACTGTGTAGTTTCAGAGGAGGGGGGATTTGTTTACATTCACAGAGCCTGCAGTTAGTTTACAAAACATATTTACTCTATGTATTTCTTAGTATTGAATTTTAATAAAATCATAGATAAAAACTAAATTATCTTGAGGAACCTGGAACCAAACGTAAGACTAGAATATGTGTGTAAACCACACTGTGGGCCCTGCTGCTGTAAACAACAACAACAGTGAAACAGTAACTTTTCAGGAAGCTTTCTAACTTCAAACAGTGTTCCAGGGATCACATTTTCCATGTGAGGAAAGTTTGTTTATTTAGTTATGCGACTAAACCTTAAAAAAAAAATTCACTTCTCTGACGCACCCAAAGTTACACAGTGCACCTTTAATTGCAAGTATGATGTGTCTATAATTGATTAAATATTTGATTAGTTTATGAGTGAATTATCTGATTTTATTTTTTGTTTTTGTCAAAGTTACATTCTCCTTATAGACTGTTGACTTCCTACTTTGAGCAGCAATAAAAAAAATAATAAAAAAAAAATAGTTCAGTTTCCCAGAATCATTTGCGCTCAAACAGAAGCTTGTTTGTCGGCCTCAAAATGCCAATAGATGTCAGAGTTTTAGCCTGAACTAAATGCATCCTAGGAACCCTGCTGTTTCTCCTAAGCTAATACAATTTACCTCAAAGTAATGCTACTAGTTTACCGAGCACTTAAAGGTGGAGTCAGTCATTCTGGAGAGTGTGTGTTGTCGCGGGCATGTTGCTAGCTACGGTATAGGCCCCCCTTTGTTTACTCACCCTTTGTAACCTTACAAAAAGGTTTATTTCTCTGACACACACCCAAAAGTTACATAGTGCACCTTTAATGCCAAGTATGATGTGTCTAATTGATTAAATATTTGATCAATTAAATTTTTTTTAATTTAATATTTTTTTGCCAAAGTTACATTCTCTTTATAATTTAAGCAGCAATAATCACATTGACATTTGTTGAAATTTTTCCAGAATAATTTGCGCTCAAACAGAAGCTTGTTTGTCGGCCTCAAATTGCCAATAGATGTCAGAGTTTTAGCCTGAACTAAATGCACCCTAGGAACCCTGCTGTTTCTCCTAAGTTAATACAATTTACCTCATAGTAATGCTACTAGTTTACGTTGTGTTTACGTTGTTGTTGTTGTGTTGTAAAAGCCCTACTAACGTCCTCCCTCCTACATACTCAACATGCATGTACTAGAGAGATGTATAAGAATCAGCCACTTGATCGTTTGTTTTCATTCCTGCTTCTCACCAGAGGGGAAAGAACAGAGAGTCAAAGCAGGGGCATGTTACGTGTGTGTGTGTGTGTGTGTGTGTGTGTGTGTGTGTGTGTGTGTGTGTGTGTGTGTGTGTGTGTGTGTGTGTGTGTGTGTGTGTGTGTGTGTGTGTGTGTGTGTGTGGGCACGTTACACAACACACAACCAACAGGGTCCTGCTCAAAGGAATACTTCACCCATACGGAACCGGTGTTCTATCATTATAAAATCACTATTATAATATAATGAATTAGGTTTTCTCCCCTCAGTCTTTCCTTGGCCCAGCTGTCCTGTTAATCCTATAACCCTACATTTTCCCATGTGTGATGTCACGCATGGGAAAATGTAGGGGTTAGACAGTGAGACCATTAAAACACTCTTTCTGCCTTTTCTCAGGCTAGGATGAACCGATTTCTAAAATGTTCCCTGTGTCAGCGAGGAAAGAAAATTACGCATATTCATAATCGTCATAAAGTTTTTCTGAGTCGAGACACTGCAGGAGAATACGGTAAAACAAGTTAACTTTTATACATATCATCATGAAACTTTGCCAGCTGTTTACTTTGGATTTTTTTTAAATTACAAGTTTCGCAAACAGACTTTTTTCATTATATAAAACAAAACATTATAAAGTTTGAGAGCTCCTCTGAAAGACCTTGACAGTGAAAGTCAAGGTGCAGATTTGCTGACACACCTCACTGTGTGTGTGTGTGTGTGTGTGTGTGTGTGTGTGTGTGTGTGTGTGTGTGTGTGTGTGTGTGTGTGTGTGTGTTAGGTAGGTAGTGTGTGTGTGTGTGTGTGTGTGTGTGTGTGTGTGTGTGTGTCTTTCTGTCTGTCTGTCTGTCTGTCTGTCTGTGTGTGAGTCCCGTCAGCATGTTTCAGTGTGTGTGTGTGTGTCTGTCTGTCTGTCTGTCTGTCTGTCTGTCTGTCTGTCTGTCTGTCTGTCTGTGTGTGTGTGTGTGTGTGTGTGAGCGTGTGTGGGTGTGTGTGTGTGTGTGTGTGTGTGTGTGTGTGTGTGTGTGTGTGTGAGAGAGCCTGAAGGATATCCATGTTTCAGTGTGTGTCCTCAGGTGACTGACGATTTATCTGAATAACAGGATGTATCCAAGCCCTTTAGAAAAGAAACTGTGTGTGTGTGTGTGCGTGTGTGCGTGCGTGCGTGCGTGCGTGCGTGCGTGCGTGCATGTGTTTGTTTATGTGTGTGTGTGTGTGTGATTGTGAGTGTGTGTGAGTGTGTGTGTCTATAACTTTACTGTCACCATGATATATTGCTGCTTACATGAAGATCTGTCTTCAGGAATGATGTATGGAAAATATATTTTGCTCTATGGTGTTTTGTCCTCACACACACACACACACACACACACACACACACACACACACACACACACACACACACACACACACACACACACACTTGGAGGCAGTTAACCCTAATCCCTCACCTTGGTGCCTCCAAGGCTCCTTTGAGAAGACATGAATGCAACATTTGTACATTTTAAATATAGTAGAAGTAGTTTATAGTGTTCCAGGGATCACATTTCCCTGTGAGGAAAGTTTGTTTATTCAGTTCTGAGAATATACCTTCGAAAATATTCATTTCTCTGACACACACAAAGTTACATAGTGCACCTTTAATTGAAGCGTTCGGAGACAAAGCCTGACAATCCCTGCGTTCCAAATCACATACTTTTTCTTTTTACTACACTACATACTAAAGTACAGAAGAGTTTTAGTCTTTTTACTACACTGCATACTAAAGTACAGAAGAGTTTTAGGGCCACAGACAGGAGAGAAAAAAAAATCAGATAAGGAAGATTTATTTTCATTATTTTGAGAAATGTCAAGAATAAAGACGAATACTCCAAAATGCTATTGGAGTTAGTGGAGGCATTTATTTTATTTTTTCAGCATACTACAAGTGACGTGCATGTATTGGGACATTCTAAATCTTTTTCTGGCATACTAAATAGTAGTGAAGTATGGGGATTGGAACGCAGGGACAGTCTGGCAGAAATATTAAAACACTGTCCTCTAGTGGTGACCAGTAGTTGGTACAACTCATTATTTTCACAATATCAAATGTAAGTTTTTTTGTTTGTTATGATTTCATATCACATGTAGATTGTCAAGTTGATATATTCCCTGCGTTCCGAATCGCATACTCTTTCTTTTTTCTATTCTACATACTACATCCGACGATAAAAAGAATCTAGTTAGGATGCAGTAGGCATACTATTGGGACATACTTTTACTCTTTTATTTCATCATAACATTGCGCGTTGATCTTGCCTCTTGCTTTTATATCCGTCTCATCTC
>NW_027648508.1:15000-20000 GCF_949987685.1 Ammodytes marinus
CTTGAAAGTGTCATAGTTGGAATGTCATCAGGTGCATTGTTTAAAATGTAGAATTGTTCTTGTCCTTGAAGGCCACTGTAGCTTCTGTTATTATTCGAAAGGGTTGGGGTTACCCAGGGAGCGTTGCATTCTAGAACTTTGTAGAACTTTCTTGATGATGTCATATTACACACTGCACCTTTAATGGATGTTTATAATTAATCCTTTTCTTGAGACGGTTTTGCCCTTAAAAAACTCACAGACAAAAAAAAGACCAATACTTCTTTCTCCTCCTTTTATTTTAGATAAGACCTCACAGCATGTGAGGAGAAGCCGCAGGATTTGAAAGACATGTTTTAACTTCTGCAAAGATCAAACACTGTGACGACGGTTATCAGGTTTGCTGGAGCATTCGCCGCACGTTGACCAATTCTCCTCGTAGTCTGAGGGGAGGGGTTACCCAGGGAGCGTTACAATCTAGAACTTTGTAAAACTTTCTTGATGATGTCATATTACACACATAGATAGTAAATAATATGGATGTAGCATCTGGGCTGACCTCAGTTATTCACACGGTATCCAATAATCCTGGTTTGTGCGCGTCGCCATTTTGTGAGGGGGAGGGAGATAGCTGACGTAAACCTCCGAGGCAAAGTGAGGGACAACGGGCGGAGAGCTGTCACTCAAGAGATCGCGCCAATACATTTTAACCTCCAAAAGAATAAAAACTAGCGTGGTCCGAAAAAATTCACCCCCCTCAGTGTTGTCATGGAGATATGACCTAAACATACAGACTAAAATGGTTTTGTGGACCAGGCTGTAAATAGGTTTAATAAGACTTTGAAAACAGCCTGTTTAACAAGTGAGTCAATGAGAGATGGCTGTCTTCTACTTCCACCCCCCTAGTGGCACTTCCGGTTACCACAGTAATCCTTATTGGATGCTGGTAAAAATCGCTGAGGTTGGGGCTTGATTACACACTGCACCTTTAAAATGGCAGAAACATTAAAACACCGACCTCTAGTGGTCACCAGCAGTTAGTACAACTCATTTTCACAATGTCACTGTGTAGTATATTTTATAAGTTCATATCACGTGAACATTGTCAATTTGATACATTTTTTAAAAGTAATTTCAACATTTTCAGATTTCACTGGATTGTCAAAAATACTTATGATGGACAAGAATTCTAAAAAAGTTATGTTGACTTAGATTTATGAGATATTTCTGCCCTTTCTTATTCAAACAGTAAAATACCCCCCCCCCCCCCTCCCCAGCACTTGCTCATTGTTTTCTCATTTTAAAATAGGCATCACAGCGTATAAGAAAGAGCTGAAGTGGATCAACTAACACTTCTAAACTGCTGAGACACTGTTTTTAGAGAGAAATGTTAAATAAAAGCACACGTTGTATTGACTGCAGACTAAAAGACTCAATAAACGATATACATTTTGTTTTAGTGAGTATTTTTTAAGTATATTCAAATACAAATGCAATGAAAGACCCATTTAAATGAATGTGGACGCATTGTAATGAGAATTTCAGCTCAAAATGTATTAAAACACATTAGAAATGAACGTGTATAAATGACACACCGTTCAAGTAAGAGTAGAAAATAATCTTTAATATTATGTGGTTTTCATTTAAATAAATTGTGACTTATTTTGAAAGGTTTGCAGCCATATCATTGACGACCCCATGATGTTCTACACAAAAGTTAATTTTAAAAAATTTTAAATATTTTAAGTGAGACAGTATTGACACCAACAGAGACAATCAAAAAACACAATTGTTTGTTTCATTTATTTTTTTATTTTCATGTAAGACCTCATCATGTCATGTGAGGAAAAGCCACCAGGGATAAAGACAGACGTGCTTTAGCCTCCCATGATGCAGGGGTCGGCGATGTTGCATTGTGTTGCAAAATTTTTCACCTTCTCCTGCAAGATGTTGAGTATTAGCTTGGTGTAGTCGCCGTAGTTCTTGCACAATTTACCAGCGTTGCGTCCTTGCTGTGGAAAGGAAAATATAAAAAAATAAATGCCGATCTATGAAATGAAACACTATTATGACCTTGGTGCATTATTGTTCTAATTTACATGTTTCTTGTTGCTTGTGGGCTATATATAATATCTTCCTGATATTCCCAGAACGCCATATGCGATAGAGTGTCTGTGTATTTAGATAGTCACAAAATGATGCTCAGCCCTTAGTTTTTGGGTCTTTTGCCAAATGCATTAACATTAAACAGGGGGCTAAGTGCTTTGCTAATAGTAGCCTACAAGGCCAATTAATGCAAACTAATTTGACTTTGTTTTATCACCTTACGTATGTTCCAATAGCATATATGATGGGCTCCTGTTGAATCTGCCACATACCTGCCACGCAAACTTGACTTTGTAGCGCACGTAGGTAGCCAGGTGTTCACAGTTGTTGGTAGCGGGGAGCCAGTATCCACATTTTCCAATCTTCTCTTGGATGTTTTGTACTATCTGGGCGTCACTTTGTTTTAAGTTGGAAAATTCCTCCCGGTCGAGGTAATTGTCTACCTCTGGATGCTCGTTGGGTTTCAGTGTGTCGAAAATACAACCTGATAGTTTGGTGTCCGCAATCGGACCTGTCATTAATGTAAGAAAACAAAACTGTTAGGAAGTGCAAAAAATCAACTTGCCACTGTGTTTCTCCTGACAATTTGTCAACTGTGTTGTCCCCACTGATAATGGTGGAATATTATATATGCTCCCATTTGAGTTTCACTACACTTACCTGTGAAATGAAAGATGTTTTCCCCTCCTTTTCTGTCGTGCGCGCCATCTACCGCAATCGTTTTGTCTCCCACCCAGATGGCATAGTGAAAGTACCCAGGGCGAGGGAAGGCAAGGATATCTCCAAACTTAAACTGTTGATTAAAGAATTGAAAATACTTTTGTTTACCACAAAACAGCACAGCTCAACCTGTACAAATATGTATGTAAACATTTGATAATGATAATTATAATGTCGTCTGTGTAGCACCTTTCAAAACATATTACAGAGGGCTTCACAAGCAAACACATACAGGTGAAACTCATATTATTAGAATATCGTGGAAAAGGAATTGAGGCAAGAATTCATGCAAAAGGGTCCCACACCAAGTACTGAGTACATATGCATGATTATTCTTCAAATTTTCTGAGATTTTGAATGTGGGGTTTTTCATAAGCTGTAAGCCCTAATAATCAAAAGTATAACAAATAAAGGCTTGAAATATCTCACTTTGCATGTAATGAGTCTATATAATATATTAGTTTCACCTTTTAAGTTGAATTACTGAAATAAATGAACTTTTGCACTATATTCAAATTTTTTTGAGTTTCACCTGTAGTAAATGAAGCATGGTTGGTCAGTCAGACAGACAGAGATACACAAACATATACAATATATAGGTATAAAGATACCTTGAATAGGCAACATGAGTTAAAGCTACTTACGTTTTGAGGAGGAGCCTAAGGCAGGTTTTTGAAAAAGAAAAAAAAACATATTTATCTTAAAACAAATCAGATTTCAGTTCAACCCAGCAGTCTAAAAACAATGTAAAATACTTATTTTGAAGTCATAATTTCTTGGCATTTTAATAAGTTTTTAAATAAAAAAATATATAAAAAAATTTAAAATACGTAGTAAAGTTTAATCTACTTACAGGCACTCCGTCAGTTTGTAGAACGGTGATCGCCAGCAGGAGGAAAACTCCAAACACGATCAGATTCCTCATGTTTCAAACTGTGGAAACGTAGAGAAAACATGTCACAATTAATCATGTTGAACTTTAGACTGAACTAAAATATTGTTGATTAATTGGTTAGTATGTAAGTAGTGCAAATTAAGTCAGAATTACCAAAAAGGAACCAAATAATTTGCTCTACAGTGAGTCCATGCGTGTAGCTGCCTGGGGGCTGCATGCAACTGTTTACAATCACTTGACTGGGCTAAGACATTTTACCTTAATTAATACCTTGAATAAATAAATAAATCAAATTGGTAATACAGTTTTTAACAACAAGTTCAAGTCAAGGTTCAAGTTAAAGTCTAGTAAAGGACTTCTGCCCCTGTCACAGAATGGTGTCAGTAGTGAGATTACAGTGAGTAGTTCAGAGTTCTTACCTTGGTCAGGGAGATGGAGGAAGCCTGTGAGAGCAGAGGAGAGTGTCTCCTTATATCCTATAGAGACAGACACCTGGTAACACTCCCCCGCCCCCCCAGACACACACACACACACACCTGGTAACACCCCGTCCTGCCCATAGGAGTAGCTGGCCCCAAAGACTCATTTGAATGATGTAATATGGATAACACTCACACACCATACCTTAAACTAACTTTTTAATCTTGTATTTACACAGGTAAAATCCCATTGAGAACGGAGACTCTTTTGGAAGGGAGACCTGTTCCCTTTTTACACGTCACCATTCACACACACACACACACACACACACACACACACACACCATTGCTCACACTAACTTTTTAATCTTTTATTTATACAGGTAAATCCCATTGAGAACGGAGACTCTTTTGAAAGGGAGACCTGTCCCCATTGACACGTCACCATTCACACACACACACACACACACACACACCCACCCACCATTCCTCACACTAACTTTTTTTTTACCTTTATTTATACAAGTAAATCCCATTGAGACCGGAGACTCTTTTGCAAGAGAGACCTTTTTATTTTTATTTTTTTATTTAACCTTTATTTACCCAGGCAAGAGACCTGTTCCCTTTTTACACGTTACCATTCACACACACATTAAAACACCAATAGCAGGCTAACTATCGACATTCACACGAGGCAAGGTGGGTGAAGTGTCTTGCCCAAGGACACAACAACCATGACACAAGTGGCAGGGCGGGGATCGAACCTCCAACCCTTTGATCATCGGCCGACCCGCTCTACCACCTGAGCCACAGTCGCCCCGTGGCTGTAGTAAATGTGGTTGTGTATGACGGTCCATAATTTGAAATATTTTCAATTGTTA
>NW_027648508.1:22500-30000 GCF_949987685.1 Ammodytes marinus
ACACACACTTCACACTTCACACTTCACACTCACACACACACACACACACACACACACACACACACACACACACACACACACACACACACACACACACACACACACACACACACACACTTCAGACAATGCAGAACAAGTCAAATCAGTACCTGAGTGTCTTTCCACGTTCAGCTCCCCTCTGACATCTTTAACTCGTGCTGTGGTCTTTCGTGTTCATCTTTAGTGTGATATACCAGTGTGTGTGTGTGTGTGTTCGTTCCTCTGTGTGTGTGTGTGTGTGTGTGTGTGTGTGTGTGTTGAAGAATGAACGGCCTAACTGGACCCACGGTGCTGCTGCTCTTGACGACTTTGTGTCTGTCGTTCGCTCAGGAAAAAGGTTTGTGAACATTTTTTGGATTTTCTTTGCGACTTCATAATGTTATTCTCTTCCTTGATACAACATGCAGACATCTCAAATCCTTATGGGGTATTTTTAGGAGCTACAGTCATAATTGAACCAAAATGATACACTAGGCCATATTATATCTGATGCTTATTAATATGAACTTACAAGCTGAAGGGAAACCAAGCATCATCATAGTGTGATAAACAGGTTGTTGGAATGATAGATCATTTCTTATTGGGTGTATAGTGATAAAAGTATGTATACCAAAAAAGACAAGATACGTGGGCTACAAGAAATGGAGCTTGAAGTGCTCTATAATATTGAATTAAACTGCAACGTGTCCTTTACACTTTGCTGATAGATTGTTTTTATTTATTGGTTTATTTCAAGGACAGTGCACAGTTTTTTACTATATCTTAAATGCAATTTTTAATGTCTAATCTTGATGTATGTTATGCCCCTGTAAAGCACTTTGAATGGCCTTGTGTCTGAATTGTGCTATAGAAATACACTTGGCTTGCCTTTCTTATTAGATCTGATTCTGAAAATAAAACGCACACTATAGGCAATAGGCCCATTACACTATAGTTAAAATTGCATTTAAAAAGTAGCCAGAGATAGATACAAATAAGACAAAACTTCATGGAAAACTGGAAACTATCCAATTAACAATGGTAACACTTTAAAATAAGGTGCACAACATTGTGTACTAGCCTACATAGTTTTTTTGTGTGTGTGTTACCTAATAGTCACCTCCTACATAGTTTTTTTTATATGGCTTACAAGGGTCATTGTAACGGCTGGACAGGGAGGACACAGGCGCAGAGACAGCACCAGTTTAAGAGGGTTTATTTAGAAGGAATCTGGGGTTTGGGCCGGGCTCTGGAGTGGGCTGGCAGGCATGGAGGTCCAGGGGGAAGTGCCAAGGGGAGAATCCGGGGAGACGAGCAGAGGCAGGCAAGAGCAGGCAGGCAGAGGGGTCCAGGGAGGGAGAGCTGGCTGACGAGGGCTGGAGCTGGTGGCTGGAGTCAGGCTGGGAGACTGTGGCAAAAAAGAACAGAATTTAGCAACAAACTAAATGCAGGCAGAACTACAAAAGGTCTAGTAGGTGGCTGGAGAGTTACTGACTGGGTAACAGAGTTTACAATCTGGCAGTGTCTGGAAGGAAGGGCCGGGTATATGAAGAGCAGTTGATGATGATTGATGGCAGCTGTGAATGCTGGGAACTGACTCCAGCACACCTGACTCCAACCCTGCAATCAGACCAGCACACAGACAAGGGTAAAGGGGAAAAAACAACACAACGGCTCGAGGCCCAAGCAGGATCATGACAGTCATGCTCTTAACAAAGCAGAGGCTGTCCCACTGTATTGTTAATACCATTGGTACATAGGTTTTTTTCTTCTTTTGTGTTAGCCTACCTACTACATCGATTTTTGTTGTTGTTGGTGTATACCTTGGCAGGAGCGCAACATTCGGCCACAGGATGATAGGCTACCTGACCTGAGCCATCCAAAAAACCTATGTAGTAGCCTAGGTAACTAGTATACAATGTTGTGTACCTTATTGTAAAGTGTTAACGTAACTCTTTCCCTTCCTGCTGTAGTAACCGTGGAGGCGGTGCAGGTGTTTTACGCGCGGCAGCCGACCATCGCCGCGCCTCGAGGCTCGTCGGTCAAACTGTCCTGTGAGGCGCGTTACGACCTGTTGCTATGCGACCACGTGCACGCCGTGTGGTTCCATGACCAACAGCCGTGCACGAGCCCCCGGAAGTACTTCACCACCGTGAACGAAACAATCTCTGAAGACGGCATGAGACGCAGACAGGTTTTTAATATTTATTTATTTATTTATTTTTACTGATAAACAATAGGCCTAGACTGTGTCACTGTGTGTGTGTGTGTGTGTGTGTGTGTGTGTGTGTGTGTGTGTGTGTGTGTGTCAGAGAAAATACAAAACTCTCGCAGGGAAAGAAAACATACATTTATCAGGTGCAATACACGTGTCAGTCTGAATTATAAGAAAAGACACAACTAAAACACAGAAAACAACAACAAACAAACTAGGCCTATAACTTAAGAATCACAAGTCGAAAGCAAAAAGGCTTTTGGCAGAAGGCACAGAATAATACTGTTCAACTTCAGTGTGATATACCAGTGTGTGTGTGTGTGTTTGTGTGTGTTTTTTGGCATTTTTTTTATGCTTTTATTGATAGTGCAGCGAGACAGAGGTGAAATGGGGCAGAGAGGGGAGTGACATGCAGAGAACGACCGCGGGCGGGAATCGAACCCGGGTCCGCTGCTGGCCGAGGCCCATGGGGGGGACGCCCTACCAACTGAGCTAAGGGCGCCCCCTGTGTGTGTGTGTGTGTGTGTGTGTGTGTGTGTGTGTGTGTGTGTGTGTGTGTGTGTGTGTGTGTGTGTGTGTGTGTGTGTGTGTGTGTGTGTGTGTGTGTGTGTGTGTGTGTGTGTGTGTGTGTGTGTGTGTGTGTGTGTGTGTGTGTGTGTGTGTGTGTGTGTGTGTGTGTTTGTAAGTCTAAAGCAAGAAGGCTATAGAAATAAAACACAACATTCAGTGGGATATTATTCATCAGACCAACAGTTGTCTGGACATTTCTCTTCAGGTGCTGACAGAGATTATGGATCTCACTCCGGAGGACGACGGCGGGTATCAATGCAAAGCTGTGTGTGAGAACGGGGAGACGGCAATGGGGCACATCATCACCATCAACGTTCAAGGTAATATATATTTAGGTCCTTTTTTGTATAGGATAATATAGTACATTTATTTTTGTCTACCTAGCCTCTGTAAACCTGGTCTAAAATAGTAAAAAAAAAAAAAAAAATTATATCAAGGTGTCTCTATTAGCTTTTAAAAAGTCTGATTTTTAAATTAATCTTCATAAATATTATAAAAATAAGTTCAATTTTTTTTTTTTTTTAATGTCTAGACTGTTGGTCAGGACTGTGTGGGCGTGAGCGTATCAAACAGTCTCCAACATTAGTCATGGAATATTTAAAATTTAAAAAACACTATTTATTGACATTTTGTGAAAACATTTTACATTCATGTTTTTTCTCTAAGGTCATTTTAGATGCTGCACACTGATGCCTTGTTCTGTTTTGTCATGTCTCTCTTGCAGGTTGAAATATCTGACTGATTCGGATCTGTTATCAAAGGATTAAGATATATAGGAGTTCAGTGCTTAAACCTGCAGTGTGTAGAATTTTGGGTTTTATTTCCTAGCAGATTTTATAGAAAGTAATTATAATATCCATAAGTACATTTAATTTAGTGCATAATAGCCGAAGAAAATGTTTTGAATTATTATTTTTTCCCTTAGAAAGGGTCTCATATATGTCCATATTTCTGCATATCTTGGACCAAGGCCTAGTGCCGCCATCTTGAAAGTGTCATAGTTGGAATGTCATCAGGTGCATTGTTTAAAATTTTTAATTGTTCTTGTCCTTGAAGGCCACTGTAGCTTCTGTTATTATTCAGAAGGGTTGGGGTTACCCAGGGAGCTTTGTATTCCATATTACACACTGCACCTTTAAACCAACTGCTTATATTTCCCACCATTTTTGTTCTATTTTATGTGAATTTGATTAATTGAATAAAGGCAAGATTTCACTAAAGGTCTATTCCAAAGTAAAATAAATAAAAATTGTCTGCTTTTTTTACTGTTTTAGATTATTCTTATTCATGGTACAAATCATATAATTCAACACACAAGCAACTATATTGTTAGTCACGTTATTTTCATTGCAGCCATTTTTACATCACTGTCTAATCTTGATGTATTTCTTTGTTTTCACTTTCTCTTAAATGCAAAATTGTAATGCTGAAAAACTTGCGTATGTTTTTTTTTGGGGGGGACCACATTTTTAGATAATATCCGTTAAAGATGGTTGTATAGTAGAAATATACAGACGCAAACAGACAAGGTTTAGTAAAAAAAAACACCTCAATGTAGATTTTGGACCTTTTGATTTATACTAGTATGAAAGAAGACATGTCATATGGAAGATAAACAGACAAAAATCTCAAAATTGACCAATGCTTGAAAAAAAAAATTTTTTTTGCATGCTGTCTCGCC
The DNA here is from genome assembly GCF_949987685.1 of Ammodytes marinus. Taxonomy (NCBI): domain Eukaryota; kingdom Metazoa; phylum Chordata; class Actinopteri; order Uranoscopiformes; family Ammodytidae; genus Ammodytes; species Ammodytes marinus. The sequence continues at coordinate 26,985 of NW_027648508.1, forward strand.
TATATTTCTATGTATGTTACAAATGATACAATTCAGCACACAGGCATTAACTACAACTAGTAACGTAGCTGCATTGCTCAATAGTCCCAAAGAATAACCCATTTGAAAGAGTAATTAAGTTAAATAGGCTTTATGGAAAATAACTATATTGTTAGTCTCGTAATTTTCATTGCAGACATTTTTACATCACTGTCTAATCTTGATGTATTTTCTTAGTTTTTACACTTTCTCTTAAAGCTGCAGTGTGTAGAATTTTGGGTTTTATTTCCTAGCAGATTTTGTAGAAAGCAATTATAATATCCATAAGTACATTTAATTTAGTGCATAATAGCTGAAAATTTTTTTTGATTTACTTTTTTTCCCCTTAGAAAGGGTCTCATATATGTCTATATTTCTGCATATCTTGGACCAAGGCCTAGTGCCGCCATCTTGAAAGTGTCATAGTTGGAATGTCATCAGGTGCATTGTTTAAAATGTAGAATTGTTCTTGTCCTTGAAGGCCACTGTAGCTTCTGTTATTATTCGAAAGGGTTGGGGTTACCCAGGGAGCGTTGCATTCTAGAACTTTGTAGAACTTTCTTGATGATGTCATATTACACACTGCACCTTTAAAGGTAAAATTCGAATGATGAAAAACTTGCGGATGTGTTTGCATTTCGAGATGTGTCTGTGAGTGGAGGTCTGCACAAGCCAAACCACAGGACAGGAAACTGTGTAGGCTACGGCGTAATGTTAAGAAACTTTCTTTAGAATATAGCGCACAGTCAGGTTGAAGGCAAGGCAAGGCAAGTTTATTTATATAGCACAATTCAAACACAAGGCCACTCAAAGTGCTTTACAGGGGCAGGATTAAAATACATAAAACACATTAGAAGACATTTAAAAGCGAATGAAAAGAAGTAAAACATTTAAATAAAATGAAAAGTACAGGTTAAAATGGAAACGGAAAAATCTTCAGACTCGATTTAAAAGAACTGAGGGTTGCAGCAGACCTCAAATTTTTCTGGGAGTTTGTTCCAGATATTTGGTGCATAAAAACTAAAAGCTGAAGAGGTGTATCTAGGTATTATTTTTTATATACTTTGTTGTAAGGGCAAAACTAGGTTATTGTCTATTATAGGTTATTACTGCTATGGTTCACATTTACAGCATCCGAAACATTCTCTTTTGTGTATTGAAATTTGGCTTTGGGAACAAGCTACAGTTTCCCCAATATTTTTAAATGAGTTTGAAACTATGAAAGAGTAATTAAGTTAAATAGGCTTTATATGGAACATAAGTGTATTGTCTGTCACGTAATATTCATTGCAGTCATTCTACATCGCTGTCCTAATCTTGATGTATTTTCTTTGATTTTTACTGTCTCTTAAATGCAATTTCTAATGTCTAATCTTGATGTATTTCATGCCCCTGTAAAGCACTTCTTTGAATGGCCTTGTGTCTGAATTGTGCTATAGAAATAAACCTGCCTTGCCTTGCCAAAAGAAAATGATAATTTAGTGAAGATAAAATAAAAAATAAAAAGGTTATACATACACATACAGTATATACATAAAAGAAAAGGAAAGGTTTTCTTGTGTGCCATTTTTAAAGGCTCTGGCAACCCACAGACATAAATATATGACATTAATGTTGGGTTTCTCTATAAGCTGTTTACAGTCATCCAATTAAAAATTTATTTTCATAAATATTATAACATTTAGTCTAAAAAACTGCTTTTTTGCTGTCTAGAACATTTTGCAGGGTGGTGTGGGCGTGGCCAACAACGTTCTGTAAGGGAACGTTCTCTCACTCACGGTGCTGAGCAGGTTTAGCCCAGTTCAGACAAAAGATTCACCACACAACGAGACGCAAACTAGAAAATGCTGCACATGCTCACAACGAGCCTGACTGGCAGTTCACACTGCTGCACGGGCTGCGACGGTAGCTGGTTTCCCTAGCAACGCTGAATGCTTTGGCACAGCTGAGAGCGCAAGCTCAACATCACTTGCAGAAAGTAACTTATTATTATTAGGCCTATATAGGTTTGCAATTAGTTGTAGGATATTTTTTCCCACTACAACCGCAACCTGTTTAATTGAAACAGGTGTCAGTGTCACAATGAAAATATATAAAAATATATCTGTCTCATATTTATTGTTATATCTTATTAGTTTATTTCCCATTTAACTTGCAAAAAAATCTTCTATCTATTTTAGACATATGCATTTTTAAATGTTTTTGAGGATAGGAGTGGGAATAAGAGAGAGAGAGAGAGAGAAAACGGAGTCGGATTATGTTTCTCATCACGTGAGCTGATGCGATATGCGGTTTGAATTAAGAGCACAAGGAGTACAATATAAAAAAAGACAATCAAATGAGTTCAAACCAGCCGGCCAGTTGGATCCTAAACATGCAGGCTAACGTTGTGTAGACGATCAACAGTGTGGAGACCCGCTGTTGAAGTAGCCTACGCTACAGGCAGCCACAGAAACATATTCTCAGAAGGGAGTGCTGACCAAAAAAAAACTCTGCCTGCACTTCAATAAAAACTCGCTACATTGATAAAAAAAAATGCATCACCAATGCAGTATTGTTACATGCAGCAGTGACACATGCCGTATTGGGCCGATTATAAAACAGGGTTTCCCCCTGGGAATATGTCGTAAAAAGTCGGGTCGTTTTATATTCGGTGTCTAATATTCAGCGTCCAGTTATGGACTGACCGTTACCAGAGCGATCATCAGCTGGGCTTGTGTCCAACTTGTGTTTATTTATTTATTTTCGGGTGGAGCACGAGCTGCGCACTCAGATGCGGCCGGACAGAGGTGTGTGCGCTTGGATAGAGAACGAAGTGACGAGAGGAAAAAGAGGCACGGGAAATGGCCAAAGATCTCCACATCCCCAGCACTGAATTCAAAGCCTTGACTTTTTTTTTTGTTGCGAGTCGACGTGTCAGAGGCATGAATCGGCGCAGCGATCGACAGTGACTTTTCTGCGCAATTTGGAGACGTGTCTCTCAGGTCTCGGGACACAA